>NC_134525.1:2006493-2103993 GCF_027942865.1 Odontesthes bonariensis | reverse complement strand
GCGCTGCTTGCAGGCTAAAGTCGTGGAAAATGGTCTGAATCAAAGTACCATAAAGGACTCTCAAACATACATTTTCATGTTCACATTCAGCTTAAGCCGTTTTAAGGTGTCTTATTGGGTCATAACTAGGGATGGGCGAGTTAACTCGTTATTATCGCGTTAACTCGCTAGTTATTTAACGCAGATAGTTATTTTATCGCGCATTAACGCAGATTTTTATTATTATTTTTTTTTTTTAATATAATTTTTGGGGGCTTTTGTGCCTTAAATGGAAAGTTCAGAGAGACAGGAAGCAGGGGGCAGAGAGAGGGGGAACAACATGCAGCACAGGGACTCAAACTGGGGCCAGCTGCAGCGAGGACTATAGCCTCTATACATGGGGCGCCTGCTCAACCCACTACGCCACGGACCCCCCCTGTTTTATTATTTATGTTATTATTGTAAAAGTCTGTTGCTCACAGGCTTTTATTTTGTAAAAGTCTGTCGCTCACAGGCTTTTATTTTGTAAAAGTCTGTCGCTCACAGGCTTTTATTTTGTAAAAGTCTGTCGCTCACAGGCTTTTATTTTGTAAAAGTCTGCTGCTCACAGGCTTTTATTTTGTAAAAGTCTGTAGCTCACAGGCTTTTATTTTGTAAAAGTCTGCTGCTGTCTGCTGTGGAACAGGAAAAGAAAGTAATCTTTGGATCCACCAAACATGGAGAAGGGTACGGAACTTTTACTCGGCCATTTTCATGTTAAAGTTCTTCCAGACGGCGGAGTCGACAGAACCAAAGTCATCTGTAAACTCTGCCAAGTTGAATTGTCTTCTCAGCGTAGTAGTTCCAGTCTAAAATATCACTTAAAGGCAAAACACACAACTGATAGCAGCAAGTCATTCAAGGAAACAGACAGTGGAGCGAGGCTTCTACATAAAAACTACAGAAAGATGCTGATGTTAAAAGTGTGTTTGCACAACAAATGTTATGGCACTTTCATTCATATGGCAGCACATTTAAAATAAAGCTAAATGCTAAAAGCTATACACTACTTTTGGATTCATTTTTGGATTCTGCGTACAAATGCGATTAATCGTGATTAATCAGGGAAATCATGTGATTAATTAGATTTTAATCGTTCCCCACCTGGTACCTTCCACAAGACCTCACATTAGTCTAGGTTTCTCTTTCTGAGGCTCTGATTGTTGGGTGATGGGTTGAATCTGATGGGTTTTTGGGTGTAAACCTAAAAGAAGGATGTTTCAAACATCTCTATATGAGCACCAAATACAACAAATGTCATCTCAAGGCACTTAAATGATAAAGTCCAATTCAAGCCAATTGGAATTCAATTCATTGTAATCATAATTATTTTCAAAAAAATCCAATTCGTTCATATAGAGCCAATTCAAAAACAGTTTCCTCGCTAAGGAAACCAACAGATTGAGCCGAAACTTGTCTTCAGTCCAATCTCCCGTCCTGAGCGTGCCTGAGAAAGGAACCTAAACACGTAGTTTTGGTCCCTAAGCCTAACCAAACCAAAAAAACAAAATGTTACATTTATGGACGTTTTTCGGCAGCAGTTGTGTGGAAAGGAACGACTCTCTTTCAACAGGAAGAAACCTCTTCCCCTTTCCCCCTTTACTATCACTACTTTATTGAAGCCTTTTCTCCTAATTCCAGAAAAGACACAAAAACTCATTCTTTACCGCAGCTTTTGTGTAAAAAACTTACATTTTTGCAAGTTTTCTTAATCACTTAACGACAGAAAAAGCATTGGAGGATGAATAAACTGGATGGAATAAAAAGTCATTTACTCCCTGACAGCCCTAAGTTAGAAGAACAATCCACACTGGAAGGATAAAATGAACTTTATTGATCCTCGAGGGTGGAATTAGGTCACGGCAGCGGTGGGAAGTACAGAGGTGTGGGCTGAAAACGGGCAGAAACGCTGTCAGAGGACATTAATAAGGATACAGCACCAAGAAAAGCCGCTCCGTCGGGAGGGAGGAGTGTTGACATGCAGCTGCTCGGATTTCTGCAGACTTCCTTTCAAGTTGAATCTCTTCTGCTGAAGAAGTGGCTAAAAGCACAACGTGTAAACACGAAAGGTGAAGTGACACCTGAGCTGTCAGCAGACGGCGGCGTGTGAACAAACCCGCCGGACGAAAACAGCATCCCAGCCGACACGCTGACCTTCTCTCCCAGCCCACGACGAGCCGAACAGACAGGATAATGTTGACCGTCTCGATCGCGACCCGCCCTGACAGGCCGAGCCCACCGTCCAGCGCACTGCATTTTGGGTAACCAGAGGGAGAGGGCTGGCTGCTGCTATTTATGGTACGATCCAAACATGCAGGGTTTCCTTAAAGGAGAATTCCGGCCATTTTACAAACATATCCCATCTGTTGGAGACCCAGGGAAGTTGGCCAAAGGGAAAAACGCGAGAAATGTTCATGCCCGCTGCGCAAAGTTGTCCGATTGTGCTGATTTCCATGAAAGCGGGCTCTATCGGGCAAGCTTTTAACCTTTCCTGAGGCTCTTAACGTGTATCAAAATACTTTTTACCGAATTGGCCGTGGTGTCAATAGCAATACAATTCAACCCAGGGGCTAACCATACCGTTAGCTAGCACGCTTTTATGGTTAGCCGCTGGGTTGAATTGTATTGCTACTGACACCACGGCCAATTCGGTCAAAAGTATTTTGATACACGTTAAGAGGCTGAGGAAAGGTTAAAAGCTTGCCTGATAGAGCCCGCTTTCATGGAAATCAGCGCAATCGGACAACTTTGCGCAGCGGGCATGAAAATTTCTCGCGGTTTTCCCTTTGGCCAACTTTCCTGGGTCTCCAACAGATGGGATATGTTTGTAAAATAGCCGGAATTCTCCTTTAACTGTGATTCTGCACACGGATAACACAGATTGCAGATGTTTTCTGCTCATCTTCAGTAAAACAAACATCACGGCAACGTTTCAGAAAAACTTCTGACGGTTGTTTTCGAATGAAGAGTTGATGGAGGAAGAAGGAAAAAGTCCCAGGACTTTGACCCTGGAAGCATGTAGCTGATTTCCTCTTATGCTCCTGTAATGTAACATTTTGGTTTTTTGGTTTGGTTAGACTTAGGGACAAAAATCATGGTTCGATCCACTTCCCAGTGGGTCAGAGCTCCTGGTGTTTGGTCGTCTTGCTGCCTTATAAAAACTGTACTGCACCTCCAGTGTTATACTAGCCGGGTTTGAGCTCAAAAGATTGGACTGAAGACGAGTTTTGGTGCAATCTGTTGGTTTCCTTAGCTGGGAAACTGTTTTTGAATTGGCTCTATATGAATGAATTGGATTATTTTGAAAATAATTATGATTACAATGAGTTGAATTCCAATTGGCTTGAATGGGACTTTATTATTGAAGTGCCTTGAGATGACATTTGTTGTATTTGGCGCTATATAAATAAAAATGAATTGAATTGAAAATGGGAACCAGTCCCTAAAAGAAAATGATGGATTTTTGTTTGGTGCCCTCCAGCAATAGGACGTCTGCTTCATCTGTGCTGCATGTTTGGATTGTTGAGCTGAGGGGGTCTCTTCTTCTTTTTATACCAAACCATAAGAATATAGTCTGTAATATGTAAAATGGTCAAAACAGCAACTGAATAAAAAATGGTTATGGTGGCTTCGAACTTTGTTCGTCATTTGAAGATCCATTCTGACCAGGAAGTGCTCGTCAAATTAGCTAATATTATCCTGTTAGCCTAGCCGGTAGTTAGCTAACGTTAGCGTGATATGATACAGGGTGGACAGGTTGGACACATTGGCCAATGATGCTTACTGACAGTTACTTATATCTTTGTGTTTTCACTTTATTAAGATCAGATTCAGCAGGTAAAACTGCAAAAAGAAGGTGACTTGACTTGCCCAAGAAAAAATTACTTGAGACTTGAAAGCTAAGACTTGAGACTTGCACATGTGTGACTCGGTCCCATCTCTGCTAAATTCCCACCTGAAAACTGATCAGAACCAAGGCCCAATCTCTACCCCTAAAGCTTGTTTCATATGATATGTGACTCAAAACAATTTGTTTTGAAGACTTTTTCATTTAACAAGATATTCCAGATGTATTGTCTTCAAACAAGTCCCTATATCTGGCTGAAATGGTACTTGTTAGGCAGTTGTGTCTTATATTAAGTGTAATGAGATATTCTGACTAGAAATGAGACAAATATACTTGGTAAGACTTTGATTTTATTTCCAGTGTGTGTCACCTCAGTCGGCGCGAGCTGGATAATTAGCATTTCAAAGAGCTATGTCAGAACGATAAAAGAAACTTGGTGTGAGGAAACCGTCCGGCTGCAGAGGCGGTGATATTGAGTGAAATTATGGAGTCAGCATGAAAGATTAAACATGACAGAGCCCACCCTGGAGACCGGGGAGGAAGTGGTCTCAGAGAAATGAATATTTATCGACAAGTAGCTGTATCGACGCAGAAAGAGTTGACACTGTTGACAGGTGGGAGCAGGTGGACGGCATGCTGTGTGTTGAGGTCCAATCGATGTTCTGTCTCACACTGTCTGACTGAGCGATGTGACCGTCCAGGAGACAGGTGGGCCGCAGCAAAGAAAGAAACACAGAAGAGGTGGAAGTTATGCTCCGTCACATGTCGCCTCACAATATGTTTCTGATTAAAGGAGAAAAAAAACCCATCTGCCCCATCCACACTGTGATTTAACTGGTGGGAAAGAATCAATGGAGATAACGGCTGCGAGAAGCAAACAGGCGACCGAGTTCATGCCTGGAAGCTTGGGTGAGACCATTTAAATAGTTCACACGGCAGGAGTAGGCCAGTCTACTCCTTCAATATGTGTTCTTTCAACCTGCTATAAAGAAAATGTTGAAAACATCCATTAAAATGTTTATTTTATTACATTTTGTTTACTTGCTGCAGTGCGATTCGCCTGAATTTACCAAAAAGTTAGCATTCCAACGCGCCGTGCCGAGCCTCGTCTATTTATAGCCTGATTAACATAGACTTTCAAATCTCTTCGAGATTCTGGTCTGACCAAGACCATAACGAATACGATTCGAAATGGCCTGGTCAACCCGCCTCCCTCGGATTGCTACTGGTTGTGGCCAGAAAAGGCTGTGCCTAAGCTTAAGCCAATCACACCACTCTTTCCTCTGACGTATGATTTAGCTACCAGCGGGGCTAACTGGTAGATTAAACTCTTACCAAAGCCAGTAGGGAGCAAGGCGAAAACGTCTTTCCTGTCAAGAAATGATTCAAGGGCTGTTCTTTGCTCGATTTTTAACGAGAATCTCCCGTCGAACACTTTCATTACAGCATCTACAGCAGTGTCAAAAGCTTGACGCTGCTTCATGTTGATATTGAATGAAGTGCTTCCGTGTACAATCCATGGGTTGAGTGGCAGTTCAACCACGTCACTACCTTGAACACGCCTCTACCCTGGGCCGTTGGCGCTGCTCAAAGTTGATTGCTTCCCGACAAAGTGGGTGGAGTTCCCATTTTTTCGGGAACTCGAATCCACCTGAATGAGCAGTTTGCCTGAGTAAGTGTAGCAGAGCCGAAGGTGTTGCGTCACTGCGAGGGCGGAGCCTGGGTAGTCTATTTACTGAAGTCTGTCGTGATCGGTATCGTTGGAAAGCTCAGAGTCTCCTGCACAATGATATATCACCCAAATAATGGCACTTCCTTTCTATCAGAAACCAATCGGGAATGTCTAAAGGCGGATTTATAACTAATGATAAAATCTCATTGGCTGCTGCTCGTTTCTGCTAACGTGATTCGCTCAGACGCATCACGTGGTGGACTCTGACGCTCTGAAAATGCCCCAAAACACCGCAACTTCAAAGAAAAGAAAGCAACAATTGTGCTTTGCAAGATACAATAAAATAAAATCTATTAGATCAGCTGATGAAGCATCAGGAAGCAGCACAGCTGACCGTAAACTGTCGTTAGGAAACCGAGTTGATGACAGAGGCTGGTCATACATGTCTTTTATTGTATTGTATTGAGCTTGTATTCTTTATTAATAAGATTATTTTATTCAATATTAGTATTACTAAGGGCCTGAGCATTTATTCTGTTTTTGAGCAATTGTTTCCAATACAAATGTATTTAAATCTTTAAATGCTGTTATGCAAAATCATTTTTTTTTGTATTTTTCCAGTATCAATATCTCAGCATATGGACCACCAACTAACACCAAACTTTCCAGTTATACACTTAGCAGTATTCTGAAGATATTTACAGAAGGATTTGTTGATAAATCGTTCCTGGCCTGATTTATGTGACATTATAATAAAAAAATATGGCGAAAATCGATGTTTTTTAGGCTATGGTCAGTATATTTTGATTTCCTAGGAAATGAAAGCAGATATCCTGAAATCCCTCTATAATTTTCTTTTAATTTTGTGTGTAAACAAAATGAAAAAAGAATTTTGCACCTGGCTTGATCATATGTTCAGATCTATCTTCTGGAAATATATGCAAATTTGAGCATATTTAATGAGATAATGCATAATTTGCATAATTAAACATACAAATTTCTAAAACATGTAATGCATTTTTTTTTTTTCATACTTGTATAAGTAATCAACGGAGGAAGTTCCATGGTGATATCTATTATTTTAAAATATTACCCTATTCACCTGTGGCGTCTCGCCTTAAATCATTGGTAGGAACAAAGATATGAGGCTGAACCCCGAAACTCCCACAAGATTCTAATTATTAAGGACATTCCTAAAAATTTAGGCTCGGTTTCCTTAAAGTGTTAGCATTCGTTGGAAAGTCTTTAATTGCTGCCATCTGAGCCATATGAGCTGCTTAGCTGGCAAACTTTTTTCTTTCCCATCAATGCAAACAGAATTATTTCAGACTGCTTTGCAGTACCTGGTAGCAATCGAAGTGGGTCCAGAAATAACATCTAATTTAACTGATTTTCTGCACTGTCAGCACAACCGCCGGAGAAATCTTTTGTTGTTGAGTGTTTGTAATGATCCTGAGATTAACCGTACCCTACGCTGATCAACGGAGAGCCAGACATCAGACGCTGTTCCTGCCTTTAAAGGCTCTAAAGCGAACATTTTCAGAAATGAGCCTATCACAGACACATAGGTGTGGTTAACACTGATGAAACACCCAAGTGGAAACTCTTAAACACCTTCAGAGTTAGTTGGAAACTTCCAACTGAAAGACAGGAAGTAGGAACTACCCGCCATCGTCTCTGGTTCTGGTCGTGATTGGATTTTCACACTCGTTTCATTTTGAAGTGGTTTTCAGCCGTTCTGGTTGTTGACTCATTCACTCGCTGTAGTGTTCACGTTGTAAAAGGACTCCGGAAAGAGAGTTTCTCATGCTTTTTGGACAGTTTTTTAAACTGTAATGTAGCCGTGCTTCATTCCAATGTGCCAGATATTCACAGTTTCATGCGGCGTAAGCAAACGCCAGCAGCAACTGACACACCACATCTCAAGTGATGGACAGCACAAGTATCTGTTTTGGGTAGCGAAAGTGTCATGATTAGCATATCTGTCCACAGTGCTGTCATAAAAGGTTATGAGACAAATCAGCGCACACCCATCATGCTTTTCTTTTTTTTTATTTGTACGATTTGAACAGAGAAAAGCTGCAGCTGTAACTATATCAGTGTTCAAAATACTAATGATGGATCAATATTATCCAAAAGCAAATAGCTGATGGTAAACAACAGTTTTTAGAGCCACGCACGCAAATATGTCTAAAAGAGGGACATCATAACTTACCGCTAACATGTTTATTGTTGAAGGCTAAAGAACTGAACTTTGGCTGTGTTCCAAACCGCTTACTTCTCCTACTTCTCATACTAACTTTTTGAGTTAGTATGCGAGTTTGAGTAAGCGAGAAGTTCCCGGATGCATACTAGATTCTCTGAAATGTTGGGTATGCATCATGAGGTTACTACTCATACTCAAACTACCCAAGATGCAACGTAACGTGACGTCGCAGATCGTCATTTCCTGTCAAAACGGCAGTTTCAAGCTAGCTACAACGAGGGTAGGTTCACTTCCTGTTTTCAAAACAAAAGCACCAATTGTATGGTAATGGCTTTCCCTATGATAAAAGGCAACGGGTATTTTATTTTGTGAAAATAACAGGAAGTGCGTTAGCTCACTGCGGCTAGCTGTAGTAGCACCGAATTCGTGGGAACAAAATTGTAAACAGCCGGTATTTTGTCAGGTTTTCAACACGTTGGGGATCTAAACGACTACTTTCTCACCTGAAAATGTTTCAAATGTTGCTAAAGTTTACAGAGTTTAGAGCTTAAGAGAAATCAGCTTCACGCCGGCTGATTTCGGCTCGGGCAGGAGCGAAATGCATTGTGGGTAAACGCTCTGCATACTGTCTGATCGATGAGTATGCAGTATGGTAGTATGTAATATGTAGTATGGAAGTGTGTAGTATGTAGTATGCGATTTCGAACACAGCCTGTGCTTTTGTTTTGAAAACAGGAAGTGAACCTACCCTCGATCCGCGACGTCACGTTACGTTGCATCTTGGGTAGTTTGAGTATGAGTAGTAACCTCATGATGCATACCCAACATTTAGGAGAATCTAGTCTGCATCCGGGAACTTCTCGCTCACTCAAACTCGCATACTAACTCAAAACGTTAGTAGGAGTAGTAGGAGAAGTATGCGGTTTCGAACACAGCCATAGTTACTCGAGTCCTTTCACTTTTGAGATGTCTGAGGAGTATCATTTGCTAACTAAACATTCAGAACATTTGAAAAGCCGCTAATGTTCCCAGTAGCTTTGAATTGTTTTGTACATGAAATGTGCTATACAAATAAATTTGACTTTGACTTTAGCTAGCGCTAGTTTACAGTAGCTAACATTACAGTAGCTAACGTTAGCTTACAGTAGCTAGCACTAGTTTACAGTAACTAACGTTAGCTAACAGTAGCTAGCGCTAGCTTACAGTAGCTAGCGCTAGTATGCTCCAAAGCTAGCTCCATGTTAATCAATGTAGGCTGCAGCCTCTCACTCTACCTTTAGTGCACGATGAGACGAGTTTGTGAATATAAGGTTTCAGTTGAAAGTTCAAGCACCACCACAAAATGGTCGACTCTCAACCTAAAAGGGAAAATATTTTAAAAAAGAGGACAATTTGAAGACGGTCTTACTTCTCACTTACTGTTCATTTGCGATGACCTCGTATCAGCACATCCACGTCAGAGCAGACATCCGTCTCGAGTCTCTTCCTTTAATAAGCCATAAAATCCCAGAAGTAGGCAGGAGGGAGCTTTGGTTGCCATGGTTCTGTGTAACACTAACTTTAAATCATTCAAGGGCCTGAAACCTGGTCCAGCTGGTTCACTTTTGCTGCTTCCTGGTTGGGTTTACCATCACTCGGTTAGTTTGAAGTCAAAGCGGGTTAGAAAGTAATCACGTTTAGGGCTAAAATAGATTTTTTTTTTTTTTACAATTAAACTGTTACCGCACCTCCTGGTGTTGTTCCTGACTGTTCTAAGATATTATTCCAATGGACTTTGATGCTAAAGTTGTTCCTTATGTGCCAGCTTTCTGCCTATGACTGTTCTTTGGTCTCCACATAACTCCTGAACTCTAATGTCTCCTCTTCTAACATTTAGAGTTGATATATTTCAGATTTACAGACATGAAAACAGCATCAAATAAGACAGTTAAAACTATTATACAATAAAAAAAACTAACAGTCTGTTTGGATATGCCATGACTTAAGTCATGAGTTCATTTTTAAAGCTGCATTCTGCAACTCTTTTTCAAGCATAATGCCTGGAACTGTCCGGGGATTCTGAAAGTAGTACATTAAATACCCCAATACAAAAAAAAACAAGTTCTCTAGGTCCCCTATATGTCCCGCTAGGTCCCTCCAAAGCCAGCAGGTTTGTTTACAAAATTGCAGACCGGACCGGTAAAAGGTAACCAATCAGGTTACGAGCTGGGCTCTGCTGCCTGTCAATCACCGATTGTGCACGCGCGATACAAGGTAGGCTCGTCCCCACGCTTATTTATCTAGACTATTGAACTTCATTTCGGGCTAGTCTACTTACTGTGTCTTCCATGATCGCAAATGACAGGTGAGTTGATGAATGAGGAGTCGTGTACGCGCATCTGGCGTGCACGTAGACGTGCACGAGTTCTCATGTGTTTTGAAGGATCGGGACAGGAAGTTGAATAACTTTTTATTTTTCGGTTAAAAAATAAGCATTTCTTGCATTTTGCGACTACGGAGGTCACCGTTTCCAACTTCAAGCGTTCTGATAGATCATGTAAACTCTTAAAATGCCAAAAAGTAGGACTTTACGTATGACAACAACAAATCCTGCAGACTGCAGCTTTAAATCCAAAAGGAATCCCACATTGGGAAAAATCTAAATCTTACCAAGTATATTTGTCTCATTTCTAGTCAAAATATCTCATTACACTTAATATAAGACACAACTGCCTAACAAGTACCATTTCAGCCAGATATAGGGACTTGTTTGAAGACAATACATCTGGAATATCTTGTTAAATGAAAAAGTCTTGAAAACAAATTGTTTTGAGTCAGATTTAATATGAAACAAGCTTTTTTTTACATTTGAAGAGGTTTTTAAGCTAATTTCAAGATCACTTTTATCTCAAAAGTCCCAAATATCACATCTTATTTCAAGAAATCTTGACAAACCGATTTTCACTAGTTCCATTGGCAGATTTATTTGCTTATTTCAAGCAAAAACGTCTTTTATTTGTTGTTTTTTTACTTATTTTTGGAAGGGCATTTTTTTCCAGTGCAGCCTTTGATGAGAAGCAGGAAAGATGGAGTGAAAGAAGTAAGAGTGAAGTTAGTTTTCTCTCAACTTTCTCTGCGGTGAGGGTTATTGATCCACCGTGGGACTGAAAAACAGATCCACAGTTGATCTCAAACCCACGTCTCCGGTCCCCGACGGGCTCCTCGTCCCGCTGAGACGCCGTCCCCGACGCCCCCTCAGGCTCTATTTCTGTAGCGTCACATTACCGCCCCCCGCTGCTATAAATCATTCGGGCTCAGCTGGTGAAATGAACATGACTTAGCACTCTGCGCTATTCTCCAGGAACGCCAACAAGTGTCTGAATCGCAGCCAACGCGACTTCTTCCCATAAAGACACACAAAGCAGAGTAATGAGCCACTCGAGAACTCGTTCCACAGGGATTTTACAGCAGCCGGGAGCGTTTGTTCGGCTTCCTTTCTCCTCTCAAACCTCTGCTGGATAAAACAAACAGGACGACACGAATGTCCATTAAAACAGGGAAGGAGGAAGGTGTTTTTCCCTTAAACAGTGAAAATATTTGTACTGTGACGTCTATTTTACCTTTAACTTCATTTATTTGTGCTGAAATTTAAAAAAAATATATAGATTAACCCCTTAACGCCTGAATTTATATAGCTGTATATAAAAAAAATGTTTTGTGTGTGTTTTAGCCTTTAAGTAGATTATTAATTTCACTTTTGCACAAAAAATAAATAGAAATTTTGGTATGTTGCAAATTTGCGACAACAGGCATAATGTCAATAATAAGATAACAACAACACAGTGAAAAAACAATGTTTTTTTTATTCACCTTACATATTTATTTATATAAAGGTTCCTAGGTCCGTAGTGAATATGGATTAACCGGCATTGGGGGAATAAAGATGCTATCTCAGCTGGTTGATTGAGTCAAACGGTTTGTAGCATATATGCGACAATAGGCTTTAAGGGGTTAAAAACATCTCAGTGTCATAAGAGATCAGTTTAGTTCTGATGCAAATAAGCATTTAGTAACAACGTTGACTCATAAAGTGAAGAACAGCCGCATTGAGTCCTTTTTGCCTCGGATAGTCAGTGGACTGAAACGATGAGGAGCACGAATAAAAGTGTGGTTGGACTCTGAATGAAAGCTATTAGGATGCTGATGTTGAGCTTCAGGAAAAGTTAAGAAGCCTTTTCATTATTAAAAAATCAGACATTTTCCTTCTTGACTAAAGAAGCCAAGCAGCAGCGTTTAATCTGTGGGGCACGAAGGCTCTCTGCTGGGATTATTAGAGCAGGGGCATCATTATGGATCATAGAGCAGAGCCTGTCAAACGCAGAGAAAGCACCAGTTAGACCGAAATAAATGTAAATATAAATGTAAATGTACTTTATTTATACAGCCCTTTACAGACAATCCTTACGGTGTACCAAAGTGCTTTACAGCAGGTGATAAATAAAGAGAAGAAGAAGTAAAAACAATTAAAAACAATAAAAAAACAGTGAAAGCAATAAAATACAACAAAATCTAATTAGATAAAGGTGTCATCATACTATTGGGTATTAAAAGCCATCCTAAATAAGCAGGTTTTTAGTAGCGACCGACTGTTGTAACCCGATTTAAATTGTGCAAAACGCGTCTTTAACAGTGAACACGGTGGACAAAATACAGATGTTGAAGGGGTGTAAACACCCAGAAAAGCTTCAGGGAAGAGACGGTGGGGGAGTAAACCAAGGCGAGACTTTGGACTGAAAGAACTGGGTTTGATTTACCCGGGGAAACTTTGTCCCATTTCCTCGTTCTTCTGCGTTTTACGGTTACTTCTGTTTTCAGTTGCTGTTTCGCCACCAGAAATCCTCAGTTAGGGTTTGCTGGAAAACAATGTAAAGCTTATTTCCTGCTCTCTGCTGAGTCAGTCTCTCTGAATCCAACGTTTCAGGCGGGGTTAGACCAGCTGATCAGAGTTCCAGTCTGAGGGAGTAAAAGTTAACAAATTCACTCTGAGGAGATTTACAAAGTTCTTATTTTTATCAAAGTTTTCAAAGAAACTGCTGTTTTCACCATGGCAACCGAGCCGGCTGGTCCAAAAGTCCTTTTACACGCCTCCACCAAATAATGCAGATTTTATAGAGAGCATTTTAAAACGACCTACAAACATCATATGTTAATATTTTTTTCAGAGTTTTTTTATTCCACTTCAGTTCTGATCATAACTATGTTTCATGGTGATATCTATTATTCTAAAATATTCCCCTATTCACCTGTAGTGTCTCGCCTTAACCCTTAATACCTGATTTAAAAAACAACTTAATTTCTGAAAAGGGACATTTTTGTCCCCTTTTAAAACGACCTAAAAACATTATTTATTAATATTTTTTCCACTTTTTCTTTCAGAAATCTATTATTCCACTTCAGTTCTGATCATAACTACTAAGTTTTCAATTATTTTTTAAAAATGTAACCCTTTAAATACTGGTTCATATAATGTAAACCCCAATTTCTGTAAAAAAAAAAAAATCATTTTCATGACATTTGTCCCTTTAAATAAGTAGATTCTCATCTTTCTAAGTCATTCCCAGTGAGTTAACTTGTTGGATGTGCAGCAGAAGTCGATAAATAGATTGAATCCAGCTGTGGAGGGACATGTTAATCTGTGTTTTTTAACTTTAAATGAGCTCCTCTTCTCTGTCTGTGTCCTCTGGTCTCAGTCCCGTTCACAGCCTGTGCAGAAACAAGTTAAAACCAACGTAACTCGGGCTCAGAAACGCTCTCCGTTCTGACTCTCAGACAGAAAAGCCGACACCGAACCCACGACTGCGGAGGTTCTGTTTTTAACTTCCCTCTCAGACCTGGAATGTTGATTGATGTTTTTCTTGGTTACTGTGAACACGTCTATCAGGGTGGTCTGAACATGCATCAGCAGATGTGTGAGTGTCTGATAATCGGGCTGCTTTAGATGTTCTAACGATAACACGTCGGAGACGACTCTGTTATTAACGTGACCAAATGTGGTGATCAGAGCGGCTGGCGGACGGCTGGGATCAAAGCGCCCTGCGCTGCGACGCTAACGGCTCGCTGACCCGCCTCCATGGTTCAGCTGCTATTTCAGGAGATGCTGTGTCACTGATGAGACATTAAAACACAATCAAAGCAGCCGGGGATTTGCTCCGCTCGCCTCGCGGGAACGCTGAGAGCGCCGCGCTGACCTCAAGTTAATGCAGACGCCTTCAAAACCTGCCAAACCCTTGAGTTCCAATTCCCCCGGCCGCACTTCTCTGTCTCCACCGCTGAAGACCAGCAGCGTTACTGCAGCTCGTTTAATTCCAATCCTAATTAAACCGTCGGCTGAAGCGTCAATATGAAAATCATGTGTGCATATGGTATTTTGGGGATCAATATTAGAAGGGGACAAAAATGTCCTGGCACCTAAATCTGAAAATACTGGCACCTAAAGGCTTAAAATTTGGGCTAAAAAGTTCAAATTGGCATCTAAAGGGTTAATTTTTTTTTTAAATTATTGAAAACTTAGAAGTTATGATCAGAACTGAAGTGGAATAAAAGATTTATGAAAAAAAAAAATATGATGTTTTTAGGTCTTTTTAAAACGGGACAAAAATGTCCCTTTACAGAAATTAAGGATTTTTTTTTTTAAATCAGGCATGACAAAAAATTTAAAAATCCCTAAAAATCAATGTTGTTGCTGATCATTGACATATCTCAGACCATAATTATCCCTACTCAATAATTCCACTTTGCATTCCATATATTGAAATTGTAGCAGTTTTTGTGTTTTAAAATTTTTTTTTTTTTTTACAGAAATTGGCGTTTACATCATATAAACCAGTATTTAAAGGGTTAAACTTTTTAAAATAATTGAAAACTTGGTAGTTATGAAGTGGAATAAAAGATCTATGAAAAAAAAAAGTGGAAAAAATATTAACATATGATGTTTTTAGGTCGTTTTAAAAGGGGACAAAAATGTCCCTTTTCAGAAATTAAGTTGTTTTAAATCAGGGGGTTAAGGCGAGACACTACAGGTGAATAGTGTAATATTTTAAAATAATAGATCATCATGAAACTTCCTCAGTTGATTACTTATACAAATATGAAAAAAATGTTTTACAAGTTTTAGAAATTTGTATGTTTAATTATTTAAATGAGGCATTATCTCATTAAATATGCGCAAATGTGCATATATTTCCAGAAGATAGATCTGAACATATGATAAAGCCAGGTGCAAAATTCTTTTTTCATTTTGTTTACACACAAAATGAAAAGAAAATTACAGAGGGATTTCAGGATATCTGCTTTCATTTCCTAGGAAATCTAAATATACTGCCCATAGCCTAAAAAACATCGATTTTCGCCATATTTTTTTTATTACAGTGCCACATAAATCAGGCCAGGAATGATTTATCAACAAATCCTTCTATAAATATCTTCATAATACTGCTAAGTGTATAACTGGAAAGTTTGGTGTTATTAGGTGCTCCATAGGCTGAGATATTGATACTGGAAAAATACAAAAAAAAATTATTTTGAGAAAACGGCATTTAAAGATTTAAATACATTTATATTAGAAACAATTGCTCAAAAACAGAATAAATGCTCCGGCCCTTAGTAAGATTATTTTATTCAATATTAGTATTACTAAGACGAGACACCACAGGTGAATAGGGTACGATTTTAAAATAATAGATATCACCATGAAACTTCCTCAGTTGAAAAAATGTATTACAAGTTTTAGAAATTTGTATGTTTAATTATGCAAATTGTGCATTATCTCATTAAACATGCAAAAAAAAAGATTTTGAGAAAACGGCATTTAAAGATTTAAATACATTTGTATTAGAAACAATTGCTGAAAAACAGAATAAATGCTAAATTCAGGCGAAACGTACTGCCGTGAGTAAACAAAATGTAATAAAATAAACACTTTAATTTATATTTTCAACGTTTTCTTTATTGCAGGTTGAAATAACACGTATTGAAGGAGTAGACTGGCCCAAAATCTCAAAAATCCCTGTTTTTGCCTGCCGTGTCTCGCCTTAAGAAGCATCCCAAAGAAAACGGGAGAGATTCACATGCTTGAGTTTGGCAGAGGAGCGTGTACGTAGGTGGAAGCCTTGTTAGGCAGTCGTGCATAAAGCGGTAACCTTAGAGTTGTACAGCCAGACAGCTGCTGCAGCTTACAGGGACTAACAGCCACGCTTGTTTTCCTGCTGCAGGAAAACACCAACGTGTCTCAGGAGCCGTTACCCTCACCGCACCAGCTCAGGTGAAGGAAACCGCACAGGTAGCAGCACCCTGGTGGGACGATGCTGTCCTCCTTAACATCATGAATGACACTCTGAGTGTCCGGGGGCTCATTAAACTGCCACCTTTGGTTCTTGTTTTTAGTTTTTTTCTGAATACTTTACCTCATTTTTTACTTTACAAACTGTTTTAATCCCAAGAGCATCGAATACTGACGTCCTATCGACGCCTGTAAGACGAGGTGTCTTTGTGAGACGCTCTGATAATGAACTTTAATTCACGCTCTCTCTTGGTGACGCAGCGTAACTGCCGCTCAGCTGTTGTCAACCACAAGATGAGACTGAACAGTTAGATTGAGACTGTTTTAGGCTGGAGTTGGATACATCGGCTGTGTTCGAAACCGCATACTACACACTGCATACTGCATACTTCCATACTGCATACTACATACTGCATACTTCCATACTGCATACTTCCATACTACACACTACATACTGCATACTTCCATACTGCATACTTCCATACTACACACTACATACTGCATACTTCCATACTGCATACTTCCATACTGCATACTTCCATACTACACACTACATACTGCATACTTCCATACTGCATACTTCCATACTACACACTACATACTGCATACTTCCATACTGCATACTTCCATACTACACACTACATACTACATACTGCATACTGCATACTGCATACTTCCATACTACATACTGCATACTACATACTTCCATACAGCATACTACATACTGCATACTACATACTACATACTTCCATACTGCATACTTCACACTACATACTGCATACTTCCATACTGCATACTTCCATACTACACACTACATACTACATACTTCCATACTACATACTGCATACTACACACTACATACTTCCATACTACATACTACATACTGCATACTGCATACTTCCATACTACATACTACATACTGCATACTTCCATACTGCATACTACATACTGCATACTTCCATACTACACACTACATACTGCATACTTCCATACTACATACTGCATACTACACACTACATACTGCATACTTCCATAGTACATATTGCATACTGCATACTGCATACTTCCATACTACATACTACATACTACATACTTCCATACTGCATACTACATACTGCATACTTCCATACAGCATACTGCATACTGCATACTTCCATACTACATACTGCATACTGCATACTGCATACTTCCATACTACATACTACATACTACATACTGCATACTGCATACTTCCATACAGCATACTACATACTGCATACTTCCATACTGCATACTACATACTGCATACTTCCATACAGCATACTACATACTGCATACTTCCATACTACATACTACATACTTCCATACAGCATACTACATACTGCATACTACATACTGTATACTTCCATACTGCATACTACATACTGCATACTTCCATACTACACACTACATACTGCATACTTCCATACTACATACTGCATACTACACACTACATACTGCATACTGCATACTTCCATACTACATACTACATACTACATACTTCCATACAGCATACTACATACTGCATACTTCCATACTACATACTACATACTTCCATACAGCATACTACATACTGCATACTACATACTGTATACTTCCATACTGCATACTACATACTGCATACTTCCATTCTACACACTACATACTGCATACTTCCATACTACATACTGCATACTACACACTACATACTGCATACTGCATACTTCCATACTACATACTACATACTACATACTTCCATACAGCATACTACATACTGCATACTTCCATACTACATACTACATACTTCCATACAGCATACTACATACTCCATACTGCATACTGCATACTGCATACTACATACTGCATACTACATACTACATACTGCATACTGCATACTACATACTACATACTGCATCCTGCATACTACACACTAAATACTACACACTACACACTACATACTGCATACTACATACTGCATACTTCCATACTGCATACTACATAATGCATGCTTCCATACTGCATACTACATACTCCATACTGCATACTACATACTACATACTGCATACCACATACTGCATACTACATACTGCATACTACATACTGCATACTACATACTACATACTGCATCCTGCATACTTCCATACTGCATACTACATAATGCATGCTTCCATACTGCATACTACATACTGCATACTTCCATACTGCATACTACATAATGCATGCTTCCATACTGCATACTACATACTCCATACTGCATACTACATACTACATACTGCATACCACATACAGCATACTACATACTGCATACTTCCATACTACATACTACATACTACATACTTCCATACTCCATACTACATACTCCATACTGCATACTGCATACTACATACTGCATACTACATACTACATACTGCATACTACATACTGCATACTTCCATACTGCATACTACATACTACACACTACACACTACATACTGCATACTACATACTGCATACTTCCATACTGCATACTACATAATGCATGCTTCCATACTGCATACTACATACTGCATACTGCATACTTCCATACTGCATACTACATACTACATACTGCATACTGCATACTGCATACTACATACTGCATACTGCATACATCCATACTGCATACTGCATACTACATACTGCATACTGCATACTACATACTGCATACTGCATACTACATACTACTTACTGCATACTGCATACTTCCATACTGCATACTACATACTGCATACTTCCATACTACATACCGCGTACTACATTCTGCATACTGCATACTGCATACTGCATACTACATACTACATACTGCATACTGCATACTACATACTGCATACTACATACTGCATACTGCATACTGCATACTACATACTGCATACTACATACTGCATACTGCATACTACATACTACATACTGCATACTACATACTGCATACTGCATACTACATACTACATACTGCATACTCCATACTACATACTGCATACTACATACTGCATACTGCATACTACATACTACATACTGCATACTACATACTACATACTACATACTGCATACTGCATACTGCATACTACATACTGCATACTACATACTGCATACTGCATACTACATACTACATACTGCATACTACATACTGCATACTGCATACTACATACTACATACTGCATACTGCATACTACATACTGCATACTACATACTGCATACTGCATACTACATACTGCATACTGCATACTACATACTGCATACTACATACTGCATACTGCATACTGCATACTACATACTGCATACTGCATACTGCATACTACATACTACATACTGCATACTACATACTACATACTTCCATACTGCATACTACATACTGCATACTACATACTGCATACTGCATACTGCATACTACATACTGCATACTACATACTGCATACTACATACTGCATACTTCCATACAGCATACTACATACTCCATACTGCATACTGCATACTACATACTGCATACTACATACTGCATACTTCCATACTGCATACTACATACTACATACTACATACTGCATACTGCATACTACATACTGCATACTTCCATACTACATACTTCCATACTGCATACTACATACTACATACTACATACTACATACTGCATACTGCATACTGCATACTACATACTGCATACTTCCATACTACATACTTCCATACTGCATACTACATACTACATACTACATACTACATACTGCATACTGCATACTGCATACTACATACTACATACTGCATACTACATACTACATACTACATACTACATACTGCATACTGCATACTACATACTGCATACTTCCATACTACATACTTCCATACTGCATACTACATACTACATACTACATACTCATCGATCAGACAGTATGCAGAGCGTTTACCCACAATGCATTTCTCTCCTGCCCGAGCCGAAATCAGCCGGCCTGAAGCTGATTTCTCTTAAGCTCTAAACTCTGTAAACTTTAGCAACATTTGAAACATTTTCAGGTGAGAAAGTAGTCGTTTAGATCCCCAACGTGTTGAAAACCTGACAAAATACCGGCTGTTTACAATTTTGTTCCCACGAATTCGGCGCTACTAAAGCTAGCCGCAGTGAGCAACGCACTTCCTATTATTTTCACAAAATAACATACTTGTTGCCTTTTATCATAGGGAAAGCCATTACCATACAATTGGTGCTTTTGTTTTGAAAACAGGAAGTGAACCTACCCTCGTTGTAGCTAGCTTGAAACTGCCGTTTTGACAGGAAATGACGATCGGCGACGTCACGTTACGTTACGTTGCATCTTGGGTAGTTTGAGTATGAGTAGTAACCTCATGATGCATACCCAACATTTCAGAGAATCTAGTATGCATCCGGGAACTTCTCGCTTACTCAAACTCACACACTAACTCAAAAAGTTAGTAGGAGTAGTAGGAGAAGTATGCGGTTTGGAACACAGCCATTGAGTTGGACCTTAGCACCATTTCAAACTCAGGCTGAATTGGGATGAAGACATCAGACTGCTAATTAAATGGAGACACATTTCTATTAGACATATGGGAAACTGGCTCAGATCAGATTGGGTAAAGCTGGACTAAATGACTCAATTAAAGAAGTAGACTCTTTGTAAATCCTACAATTGTTCACTGGCTTAGAATATAATTGATTCGGGATGGGTTGAATTTGATTAACCCGATGAGACGTGAGTGAGCTGGACGACTGTAAATTAGATTGTGTTGCAGTGGGGGGAGATATTCTCTTCTCCGTTTTAAGTGGATTAAACTGCTGATTTATGAGCAAAAGCAGCTAATTCTCAGAGGTCAGAAGTTGCACCCCGAGCTGTGACGATGTGACGGCGTCGTACGCCCGGCGGATCGAATAAAGTTGTTGGATTTTTAGTGAGTTTCGATCGGGCTGAGGGCAGAAAACGGAGGTAAACTTCCAGAATGTTCCCCTGGACTTGATAAGGTGAGCCGGTGCACACGTGCACACGCACGTGCACACAGAAAAAACAAAACAGGGTGTGTGTGTCTCCCAATAGAGGTGGCACAAAACGATCTCCCCCGGCAACCAGAGCTGGGATATGGTTGCTATAGCGACGATAAGTACTCTCTTCCTCCCGGATTTGAGTTTACCTGAGTGTTATAATTAGAGGTGTGTGTGTGTGTGTGTGTGTGTGTGCACGTGTGTGTGTGTTTAAATGTGCAGGAGGTCATGGGGAACAGAATGAAATGGCAGAGGGAGCATGAAGTGAAAACACAGCCACACAAACACAGAAATCCCCAGGATATCTCCCAGAATAGTCCCAGCATGTTTGTCTCTGAATGAGTCTGTCCACGTCTCTTTCTGTCGTGCACAGGTTTCTGCTTCAAAAAAACGGCTCAGGTGCTCATGCACGGCTAAACTTTACCGAGCAATGACGGAGAGATCACGCGATGTCACGAGGCCTCATAACCGTGATGTCCCACCGGATTTCTGTCGTCTTCCAGCCAGTAACCTCACTGCTTCTGATCAGTGTACTGGAAATTAAATAGATACCAGAAAGAGCTGTTCCTGTGAAACAGCAGTGAGAATGCGTATGAGCTGAATGGGGATAAGCTGACCATGCTAAAAAAGCAGAAAATAGTTCAATTTTAGCAGTAAAAACTGTTGCTGAGGTGTTGGTTGAAGGAATTTTGTGATTTTTGTGTTCTACCAAACTTAACATTGGGAGTTAGTCAGAGAATTTGAGAGGTTGATCTCGGTTCAAGGCTCATAGCTGAAATTCTGTAAATGTGAGCTCTTTAGTAGTTACATTGGCTGAAAGAGGACATATTTTCCTACATTTTAAGGTATAATTTGTTTCTCTAAGTTAAACTGTATGAAAGTTAGAGGAATTTGTTTGAAAAAACTGGAAAATTTGAAACTTATCAGCACGCACTCAACTGTGTGCTCCTTCATAAAAATCAAGAAGGAGCAAAATGTTCATGTTTTTGAAACTGTCATATTTCAAAATTGGCTGAAGATTTGAAAAAGCTGAAACAGTTGGTAATAGCTGAATGTCTTGTGACCCATTTAAAGTTTGAATGGTGTCTCCAGCTGAAAGCATGCAGGAGTAGTTAGGTTGGAAAGAGGAAGATGATTTGGAAGAGCTGAAAGCAGTTTCCATTCATTTGAATGACGTGAAAATTTGAATAAAAGTTGAATATCTTAAAAGGTGTATAAGTTAAAAAAACACCAAAAATGACAGCAGGAATCTGCTGAAAGAGCGGAACGTTTTGATCCCAAAATTGTAGAAATAGCTGAAAGTATGCAGGAGTAGTTAGGTGCCGAAAACTGGCGGAACACCACCTGAAAACATCTCAAATACAGCAGAGAAGAGCCAGGAATCCTCCATCAGGCAGGAACGGGACAACACTGTGCTGCCAGAGGTGCAGCAGCTGGGCTCCTCAGCTCCACATGTTTCCAGATGTTGCGTTTTTCTGCTTTTTAATGATATACTTCCTCATTTCCGCCATAAACGCGCCCTCTCTTCAGTTATATCTCTGGTGTTTGAGCCTCTGAGCGCGCTCTCCCGACGTGTTTCCGGCCGGATTCTCGGATTTAATCTAAACTTAGCGTTCGAGTGTCTGAATCTTTGTGTCGCCACGGCGGCAGATGTTGATGTGGCGGTGATGTAGGTGTGTAAGTGCCCCGGCTGAGGGGCCCCCTTTGGTGTGAGAGCGGGGTCTGAAGTGGCGTCCCTCCATTAACACAGACGGAGGTGTGTGAGAGAGATAGCGGCCGGCTCTCACCCTCTGACACCTCACACTCTGTACAGGAACACTTCTTCTTCTTCTATGGTCCTCCATCTTTGAGCACACACACTCCCCAGCCTCTCTCTGCACTCACATGCCTCCATGTTGACTCACTCGCCGTGAGACGGACGGCTGGAAGTGGAGGAATGAGCGAGTGTGTGTGATGACTTCATCGTGTTGTCAGAGCGCGTTGGGCTCACTCAGATCAAACAGTAACATCAGCACATCTGAATTTTCTCCGGAGCTGTTACTGTAATCACGCCGACCTCCTGGGCCGTCTGATCCAATCAGCATCGATCGCTGTTACCGTAACGTTTGTATCAGCAGCTGCGCTAAGTTTGTTATCAGAGTCACGTTACATAACCGCCTCAATCAGCCGCATCAACATCGACTCTGCTTGTTATTACCATTAATAACTGAAGGATTTTATTTCATATTTAGTTTATTTTATGATTTAAACCAGTGATACTCACTATTTTTTTTCCCAAGAGCCACATTGGCAGCAAAATCAAGGTTAGAGCCACTTTTACCACAACATACTAAAGTCCCCTTTTGCAAATATGCATTTCTACATATAAAACATCCCACAAAAAAAGGAACAACACAGCCAATACATTTTCAATTAAGACCAAATTTACCTTAATACTGGGATGAGCAGAAGCTGGCGTGCATGTGCTTGACTTTCTTCATGTTGTATTTGTAGTTTGTTGTTGTAATCATAGTGAGACATTCAGGATGAGCATGGTTTTTGTGCTGTTTTTTGCCCCTTTTTAATTAAAAACCGATCCATTGTGCCTGCATCTGGCGCTGGCTAAAGGAGCTAGCGTGCGCTGACTAAAGGAGCTAGCGTGCTCTGTGGTCAAGTGTGACGGTGGTTTAAGCGGGCTACGTTGCCAGGTTTAACAGAGCCCCCTTTAGGAAACACCATTAAGCCTTAATTAATACTTAATAAAAATACTTAATACTACAAAAACGCAAACTTAATAAAAATACTTAACACTGTGCAGTATTCACTGTGTGTTATTTGAAAAAATGTATTGTTATTGTTAGCATATTGTTATAAGCTACGATGCGAGTGTGAGCCGCGCAATGAGTATCTCTGATTTAAAGCATCAACAGAGGAGTTTTTCAATCTTAACCCTTTAAGCGCCAAAGTCGCAATATTGCGACAAGAAGCGGTGTTGACTTTAACAGACGATAGAGCCAAGCAGAGTGTCAAATTTGCCTTATACTCCCGTCCACTAGTTGGCAGACATCCCCAACTTATACTTTGGGTCGGAATACGTCACACTGTAATGTAAAATGTTCGAGGAAGTCCATTCCAAGTTGTAGGAGAAAAAAACGGAGAAATTGTGCCACGGATCTTGATTGCTGAAGCGGTATTGCTGGATTACAAGAGTTAGAGACAAAATAAATAAAAGATGACTGGGAAAAAGTTTACTTATAGTGATGTGATGGGTTTCCTGTTCGCCGATTCTGATTCAGAAGGGGAAAATCTTTGTTTTGGAGATGACGGTCGGTCAACTAGTGAGCTCGCTGGTGCGTCTTTGCATGGCAATGGCGGTGCTGGGCAAAGCGAGGAAAATTGGAAAGGCTACTAGGAGTGTTGGTATTCATAGGGGGGCTGGTGGGAATGGTGGAAACAGTGTAGGTGAGAGTGGCGCTGGGACCAGCGTGAGTGTCAATTCTTTCTAGCCTACCGTGCTAGCCATGGTGCTTTACTGCGCGTCAATGCTGCGGCTGTGCAACGCACCAATGTCTCCAAAGCACAAAACACTACATTTTCCAACTCTTTGCCAAACACAAGCAGGGGTAAACGGGGACTTAGTGTCCGTAGAAGGGTTGGTGGGTGTCGGATTGGCCGCAGGGGTCTGAATAGGGCGGAAAGTAGCGAAGATGAAGCGTTGCTAAATGGGAGAGGGGGTGAGAGGAATGAACGTGGCCGGAGTGCCCGTGGGAGAGGCAGCAGGGGGAGGCTAAACAGGGCTGGTAATGGTGACTGGGTCTTTTTGAGAGATGAGGAAGTTTTACAGGAATGGATAAAACCCTTTGATGAGGCAATTGGCTATCGTGGTGATAGAGAAATTCAGACTGAATCACAACCTCTCGATTTTCTGTCCCTCATGGTGTTTACATGTGTTTGCTACTATATGGCACAGCAGTAGTCAAAATGTACAATTCTTAGTTTTATTATACTGTTTTCCTGTTCATTTGTTATGTGGTTAGCATAACAAAGGGACAGGGAATAATCTGTCTAAACAATTTCAACATCCATTCAAAATATCAATCTTGAAAGTTGGCTGCCACTATCTGGTGTCAAAGTATGCAAATTAGATTAGTAAATTATTCCCCACATACACTTAGGGTGATTCTCAATATTGTGCCAACTGTCTGTGTGCTGTGCCTTGCCATGAGAGGTTCCACACTCTAAAGAACTACAAACTGTAATCTGGATAGATGGGCACAGATAAGGCCTCTGCTTCTGAAAAACGCCTGCTGTTTATGAGTTTTGTTGTATAATAATGGTTATAATTTGCAACATTTGGCTTACAATTCACTGTTTGCTTGTCCATTTGATATGTGGATAACATAACAGATGGATGGAGGGGTGGATATGATGAAAAAAGTTCAACACTATCAACAATATCATTTATTTCCTGAGAATTATTGAATTCCAAAATGGCCGCCACCATATGACGTCATAATATGCAAACTAGATAGGAAAATTTACGACCTACATGAAATTCAGGTCATTCCCAATATGTTTCTCATTTACACTTTGTCTCTATCTCTAACCATTTAGAAGCCACAGCCTTTTGAAATTTAGATGTCAAAATCTAGTCTTTTTAAAAAAAAAAACCTGGCGCCTAAAGGGTTAAAACTGTGTTTTTGACTCGTTCTTGAAACGCGCACATCTGCCCGGGGATGAAACTGCCTCAGCGTCCAGAGGCTGAGGTACAGCAGAACATCTGGTTTGATCCAGTTGAACATCTGGTTTGATCCATTTGAACATCTGCTTTGATCCAGTTGAACATCTGGTTTGATCCAGTTGAACATCTGGTTTGATCCATTTGAACATCTGCTTTGATCCAGTTGAACATCTGGTTTGATCCAGTTGAACATCTGCTTTGATCCAGTTGAACATCTGGTTTGATCCAGTTGAACATCTGGTTTGATCCATTTGAACATCTGCTTTGATCCAGTTGAACATCTGGTTTGATCCATTTGAACATCTGCTTTGATCCAGTTGAACATCTGGTTTGATCCAGTTGAACATCTGGTTTGATCCATTTGAACATCTGCTTTGATCCAGTTGAACATCTGGTTTGATCCAGTTGAACATCTGGTTGGATCCAGTTGAACATCTGGTTGGATCCAGTTGAACATCTGGTTGGATCCAGTTGAACATCTGGTTTGATCCAGTTGAACATCTGGTTTGATCCAGTTGAACATCTGGTTTGATCCATTTGAACATCTGCTTTGATCCAGTTGAACATCTGGTTTGATCCAGTTGAACATCTGGTTTGATCCATTTGAACATCTGCTTTGATCCAGTTGAACATCTGGTTTGATCCAGTTGAACATCTGGTTGGATCCAGTTGAACATCTGGTTGGATCCAGTTGAACATCTGGTTGGATCCAGTTGAACATCTGCTTTGATCCAGTTGAACATCTGCTTTGATCCATTTGAACATCTGCTTTGATCCAGTTGAACATCTGGTTTGATCCAGTTGAACATCTGCTTTGATCCAGTTGAACATCTGGTTGGACCCAGTTGAACATCTGGTTTGATCCAGTTGAACATCTGCTTGGATCCAGTTGAACATCTGCTTTGATCCAATTGAACATCTGCTTTGATCCAATTGAACATCTGCTTTGATCCAGTTGAACATCTGCTTTGATCCAATTGAACATCTGCTTTGATCCAGTTGAACATCTGGTTTGATCCATTTGAACATCTGCTTTGATCCAGTTGAACATCTGGTTTGATCCATTTGAACATCTGCTTTGATCCAGTTGAACATCTGGTTTGATCCATTTGAACATCTGCTTTGATCCAATTGAACATCTGCTTTGATCCAATTGAACATCTGCTTTGATCCATTTGAACATCTGCTTTGATCCAATTGAACATCTGCTTTGATCCAGTTGAACATCTGGTTTGATCCATTTGAACATCTGCTTTGATCCAGTTGAACATCTGGTTTGATCCATTTGAACATCTGCTTTGATCCACTTGTCGTGGCTTTGCAGGCCTCGGTTTTAAGCGCCACCAGCTGCCACCAAATGTGCCGTAAAATGATGACAAACACAAGCGGGTCGGCCGGAGGGGAATCAGCACGCCTGATGGCGGGGCCTGATGGCGGGGCCTGATGGCGGGGGCCTGATGGCGGGGCCTGATGGCGGGGCCTGATGGCGGGGCCTGATGGCGGGTGGGAGCCTGATGGCGGGTGGGAGCCTGATGGCGGGGGGGCCTGATGGCGGGGGGGCCTGATGGCGGGGGCCTGATGGCGGGGCCTGATGGCGGGGGCCTGATGGCGGGGCCTGATGGCGGGGCCTGATGGCGGGGCCTGATGGCGGGTGGGAGCCTGATGGCGGGGGGGCCTGATGGCGGGTGGGAGCCTGATGGCGGGGGGGCCTGATGGCGGGCGGAAGCCTGATGGCGGGGGCCTGATGGCGGAAGCCTGATGGCGGGCGGGGGCCTGATGGCGGGCGGAAGCCTGATGGCGGGCGGGGGCCTGATGGCGGGGGCCTGATGGCGGGCGGAAGCCTGATGGCGGGGGCCTGATGGCGGAAGCCTGATGGCGGGCGGGGGCCTGATGGCGGGCGGAAGCCTGATGGCGGGGGCCTGATGGCGGGGCCTGATGGCGGGGGCTGATGGCGGGGGCTGATGGCGGGGCCTGATGGCGGGGGCTGATGGCGGGCGGGAGCCTGATGGCGGGGCCTGATGGCGGGCGGAAGCCTGATGGCGGGGGCCTGATGGCGGGGGCCTGATGGCGGGGGCCTGATGGCGGGCGGAAGCCTGATGGCGGGGGCCTGATGGCGGAAGCCTGATGGCGGACGGGGGCCTGATGGCGGGCGGAAGCCTGATGGCGGGGGCCTGATGGCGGGGCCTGATGGCGGGTGGGAGCCTGATGGCGGGGGGGCCTGATGGCGGGTGGGAGCCTGATGGCGGGGGGGCCTGATGGCGGGCGGAAGCCTGATGGCGGGGGCCTGATGGCGGAAGCCTGATGGCGGGCGGGGGCCTGATGGCGGGCGGAAGCCTGATGGCGGGCGGGGGCCTGATGGCGGGGGCCTGATGGCGGGCGGAAGCCTGATGGCGGGGGCCTGATGGCGGAAGCCTGATGGCGGGCGGGGGCCTGATGGCGGGCGGAAGCCTGATGGCGGGGGCCTGATGGCGGGGCCTGATGGCGGGGGCTGATGGCGGGGGCTGATGGCGGGGCCTGATGGCGGGGGCTGATGGCGGGCGGGAGCCTGATGGCGGGGCCTGATGGCGGGCGGAAGCCTGATGGCGGGGGCCTGATGGCGGGGGCCTGATGGCGGGGGCCTGATGGCGGGCGGAAGCCTGATGGCGGGGGCCTGATGGCGGAAGCCTGATGGCGGACGGGGGCCTGATGGCGGGCGGAAGCCTGATGGCGGGGGCCTGATGGCGGGGCCTGATGGCGGGGGCTGATGGCGGGGCCTGATGGCGGGGCCTGATGGCGGGCGGGGGCCTGTCACCTCAGTCTGCTGGTGAGCCCGGGGTTGTCGGTTTGAGTCCCTGAACAGTGAGTGCACAGCAGCAGCCTTTATCTGTGCCTCAGCACGGCGGCCCTGAGTGAGTTTTTGTTCTGGAGGTTTTGTTGCTAATTTAACTCACATCAGAGTTCAGCTGGACACCATTTAAATGGGCCGCTTCTGCTCACCTGCTTTATTTTGAATGAAAGGAACCTGAAGCATTAAAGCAGGGCAGGGTCGGAGCAAACCTACTTTTAAATCTTTCTCTGATCACACTCAGTACTTTTACATTTTCCTACAATGGCTGAAAGCATGACTCACCCTTTTATTGTGCTCCTCGCCTTCACCGGGTTGGTCAGGTGGAGACACAAGGCGTGATGATTGGTTAGTTTCATCAGCCAATCAGAGCAGAGAAGCAACGAGGAATGAATACCAGCTCACTTATAATGATGAAGCTGTCATTCCTGCGTCTCTGGTGACAGTTTCAAAATGATGCTCACCGCCGTGATTAGACATCAGCGTTCAGATGTCCCAGAACCATTTTAGGTGGATGTAGCAGTCATTAGCTTATGATGCAGGATTAAAATAAGAGTAGGACTAAGCACGATTAAAATGTTTAATCTAATTAATCACATGATTTCCCTGATTAATCATTTGTACGCAAAATCCAAAAATGAAATCAAAAGTAGTGTATAGCTTTTAGCATTTAGCTTTATTTTAAATGTGCTGCCATATGAATGAAAGTGCCATAACATTTGTTGTGCAAACACACTTTTAACATCAGCATCTTTCTGTAGTTTTTATGTAGAAGCCTCGCTCCACTGTCTGTTTCCTTGAATGACTTGCTGCTATCAGTTGTGTGTTTTGCCTTTAAGTGATATTTTAGACTGGAACTACTACGATTACTTTCTTTTCCTGTTCCACAGCAGACAGCGACAGACTTTTACAGAATAAAAGCCTGTGAGCAACAGCCTTTTACAAAATAAAAGCCTGTGAGCAGCAGACTTTTATAAAATAAAATGAATAATAAAACAGGGGTGGTCCATGGGTTTAGCAGGCTTTCCTATCCATTAATTTTAAATTGATGAATTAATGATTATTATTATTATTTAAATTTTTTTAATGATTTTATTTACCTGTAAAGCACTTTGAATTACCTTGTGTACGAATTTTGCTCTACAAATAAAATTGCCTTGCCATGCCTAAAGGCACAAAAGCCTTTAATAATATATATATATTTTTTTTAATTAAAAAATAAATAATAAATTAAACATCTCTCTTCTCCGGGAGGCTCTCCATAAATCAGCCTTAAGACCCAAAGGGAATCCAGGGGTCTGTGTAGAGTTCTAACCATAGATTCTGGTACCTTGTTGGCATTTTTGGGGCAAAGACGGGAACGTTCAGGAAGCTCCTGACACATTAAATGGAAAAACAAGCAGGTGGCGTTCAACATGCTGCTGCTTTGGTTCCAGATGTTTCTAAATATGTTAAAGGACAAAGCTGAAATCTTAAGGTGTTGTTGGTTTCAGGTTTAGCATATTTATGGCCCGATCAGAAGGATTCTCAGGTTGTTTCCCAGCTTCTCTGCCGGCCTCCCATCAGATGTGGCCCTGTGGGCGGCCATGAATGTGATAAGATGTGAATGTGGAATATCAATTATGACAAATGCCTTCCCTGCGTTATCTGCTCCGTTTCCGCGGCGACACCACGTGTGGGCGGGCCGGAGTCGCCCGGCGGAAACGAGCCTTCAGCCGTACACAGCGATGGGGAAGCTGGTGTTTAGGAACGAACAGAAAGATGGACGGATGGAAACGTCGCCCACGCCCTTCTGCTCGTTCTGCAACGGTGGCTGACACCTTCCGAATCCTGGAAAACCTGCAGAGATTTCTGTGGGCGATAAAAGACGGTTTCACGACAGATTCTGAAGGTTCTGTGTGTGTGTTGCAGGAAGTGTCCGGACGGGTTTGAGTGTCTGAAAGCGGGAAGAAATCCCAACTACGGCTACACCAGCTTCGACACCTTCGGCTGGGCCTTTCTCTCGCTGTTTCGCCTGATGACACAAGACTACTGGGAGAACCTCTACCACCAGGTAACGCCGAGGATCCTGTCGGGTCCCACAGCGAAGCAGTAACACACTGGAGAAAAATCTAAGTCTTACCAAGTATATTTGTCTCATTTCTAGTCAAAATATCTCATTACACTTAATATACAGGGTGGCCGCGGGTCCTTAAAAAGTCTTAAATCAATTTTCCTGAAAATAAGACCTTAAAAAGTATTAAATTGTCTTAAATTCAGTTTGCATGGGTCTTAAATATTTGTGTATTTTTCCTTTTGCTCTAAAGGAACATTATTTTTTTTTTAAATATATTTACTTGATTTTATAAGCATTTGTTCATGGGACTTAAATGTTCTGAAAATATTGTAATAAATTTAATTTAGGACTGATGACATTTTTGTGATCTTTTCGCATGACACACATTTAGTCGATGTTCTTAAACTCAACCGTCATTTGTCATTTTACCGTTTTACTGTCAGTGTGTTTAATTAGTATTTATTATATTTCCATCGTACGTTTGGTCTTAAATTTAATTTAGAAGTGGTATTAAAAGGTCTTAAAAAGTCTTAAATTTAACTTGTTTATACCTGTACTGATATAAGACACAACTGCCTAACAAGCACCATTTCAGCCAGATATAGGGACTTGTTTGAAGACAATACATCTGGAATATCTTGTTAAATGAAAAAGTCTTGAAAACAAATTGTTTTGAGTCACATCTCATATGAAACAAGCTTTTTTTTTACATTTGAAGAGGTTTTTAAGCTAATTTCAAGATCACTTTTATCTCAAAAGTCCCAAATATCACATTTTATTTCAAGAAATCTTGACAAGCCGATTTTCACTAGTTCCATTGGCAGATTTTTTGCTTATTTCAAGCAAAAACGTCTTTTATTTGTTGTTTTTCTTACTTTTGAGGGGCATTTTTTCCAGTGTATAAGTCCAGTTTGTATTGTAGTTTTAGTCCAAATGAGGCACAAACAAGAACAACAACATGACATTTTACAGCGTTTCATTAGATATTTGACTAAAGCTCCGTCACTGCGGGGATTTCTACCATCCATCCAAAGTTCTATTCAACCAAATGTTGTACTTTCAGACTCTCCCAGAGTCTCTGCTGCATTTACGCTCGCTGAGAACTTGGAAGTTTTGACTTTCAACTAGAAAAGGATCACTGGAAAAAATGCCCCTCCAAAACTAAGTAAAAAAACAACAAATAAAAGACGTTTTTGCTTGAAATAAGCAAAAAAATCTGCCAATGGAACTAGTGAAAATCGGCTTGTCAAGATTTCTTGAAATAAGATGTGATATTTAGGACTTTTGAGATAAAAGTGATCTTGAAATTAGCTTAAAAACCTCTTCAAATGTCAAAAAAAGCTTGTTCCATACGATATGTGACTCAAAACAATTTGTTTTCAAGACTTTTTCATTTAACAAGATATTCCAGATGTATTGTATTAAAACAAGTCCCTATATCTGGCTGAAATAGTACTTGTTAGGCAGTTGTGTCTTATATTAAGTGTAATGAGATATTTGGACTAGAAATGAGACAAATATACTCTGTAAGACTTTGATTTTTTTCCCAGTGATGATAGAAAGAGGCATCAAAAGCAGGGTTTCCCCTCAAAGGCAGGAGGCGTGCAGGTGATGGACGGAAAATAAACTTTAATAATTCACCAAACAAAGGCACGGCGGAGGCAGAGAGTCGGAGAGCAGACGTACAAATGAACAGGAAACGAGGAGCAAACAGTAATCATCGGCCTGGAAAGAGGAAGCATAACGCAGACAAAAGGAGGTTATATTCAGAGGAGAGCAGAAGAGGCAGGTGCAGCCATCCATGTTCATGGCTCTGTTCAGCTATTGTTTACCATGAATGTGAAGCTTTTCCAGCCAAAATGCTCAGAAAATGCATTTAATGTCTGACTCAGCATCTAATTCAGAGTTGGGTGCACGACTCTGAGAGGCAGGAGGGCGGATCGCATACCTGCAGACCAGACAGTCGTGAAGCCAGAAGTCACTAATCCGTAGATAGTCGTTCTGTTTCAGCTTTCTTCTTTGGGTGTAAGAAGTAAAAGAGGAAGTTTAACACGTCTCAGACATGCAGTGAATCCAAAGATCACAGATGATCTACAGGAGACACGTCCTGAACCACAGGGACATGTTAGCTTATCGATCACACGGCGGGGGGGATTTACAGCGTTTAAAGTTCTTAGTTGGTACGTTCCTCCTAATATGAGGACGGTTGAATGATTTATAGGGCTGGGCAACAATTAAAACGTTTAATCTAATTAATCACATGATTAATCACGATTAATCGCATTTTTACGCAGAATCCAAAAATGAATCCAAAAGTAGTGTATAGCTTTTAGCATTTAGCTTTATTTTAAATGTGCTGCCATATGAATGAAAGTGCCATAACATTTGTTGTGCAAACACACTTTTAACATCAGCATCTTTCTGTAGTTTTTATGTAGAAGCCTCGCTCCACTGTCTGTTTCCTTGAATGACTTGCTGCTATCAGTTGTGTGTTTTGCCTTTAAGTGATATTTTAGACTGGAACTACTACGCTGAGAAGACAATTCAACTTGGCAGTGTTTACAGATGACTTTGGTTCTGTCGACTCCGCCGTCTGGAAGAACTTTAAAATGAAAATGGCCGAGTAAAAGTTCCGTACCCTTCTCCATGTTTGGTGGATCCGCCGATTACTTTCTTTACCTGTTCCACAGCAGACAGCAGCAGACTTTTACAAAATAAAAGCCTGTGAGCAACAGACTTTTACAATAATAAAAGCCTGTGAGCAACAGACTTTTACAATAATAAAAGCCTGTGAGCAACAGACTTTTACAAAATAAAAGCCTGTGAGCAACAGACTTTTACAAAATAAAAGCCTGTGAGCAACAGACTTTTACAAAATAAAAGCCTGTGAGCGACAGACTTTTACAAAATAAAAGCCTGTGAGCAACAGACTTTTACAAAATAAAAGCCTGTGAGCAACAGACTTTTACAAAATCAAATAAACTGGAAAGCTGCAAGCAGCTGTATGCGGGACCGAGATACACACGCACGATACCCTCTGCGTACGTACGAGCACGTAATAACCCCAATGCGGAGGGGTTTTTGAAAATTTCTGAGCCATTTTGCTCCGCCCACACACGATACCCTTTACATACGGACGAGGTCGTCAGGGTGGACGTGTGTGGCAAGTTTCATGACTTTGCGATGATGATAAGGCTTTCAAATCACAAACGCCATCACATGATTTTCACCGCCTGGCCACGCCCACACCGTTCAGAGTTTGGAAAAGTTTTTCAATGAATTTATCCCCCGTTGTCTTAAGAGTAACCTGGCTAAGTTTGAAGCTTGTAACATTAAATCTGTAGGAGGAGTTTGATCAAATGCAAGACGTGGAATCGGTCAAAAATGGCACGAAAACTCACTTTCCATCCAAAATGGCCGCCTTCCTGTGGACGTGGGACCATGGCGGCAAGAGACTTTTTTGTGCGTCTGGGCATGATGAATGAGTGTACCGAATTTCGTTGTCCCACGTGAAACTAATCCTATTGCGGGACCATTTTTAAGCACCGTAGGGGGCGCTACAGAGTCAATGAGCGACTCCCAAAAATATAAAGTTTAGATTCTTTCATGTCGTCGACTGGCAGGTGGCGCTCGCAAAATTTCCTGAGTTTTCGAAGAATAAGAAAGAAAGAAAGAAAGAAAGTAAGAAACAAGAAGAAGAAACCTTACAGATAAAATAGGGTCATGCACTCTCTGAACTTTCCTATCCATTAAAGGCACAAAAGCCCTAAAAAAAAAAAGTTTTTTTTTTCATTTCAAAAAATAAATAAATAAAACATGCCTTAGTGCGTGATAAAATATTTATCGGCATTAAATAATTAATGCGTTAACTCGATAATAACGAGTTAACTCGCCCAGCCCTAATGATTTAGCATTGATCGTACTGTTGGAACAACATCTGTACTTTGGGCCCAGCGCTGATGGTCATACATAAAGTACACCGACTGTCTTCAGCCCACTTTTGACTCGTGTGCCTGCAGACTCTGCGCTCGGCCGGTAAGACGTACATGGTGTTTTTCGTGGTGGTCATCTTCCTGGGCTCCTTCTACCTGGTCAACCTCATCCTGGCCGTGGTCGCCATGGCGTACGAAGAGCAGAACCAAGCGACCATCGCTGAGGCTGGCCAGAAGGAGCGCGAGTTCCAGCATGCCATGGAGAGGCTGAAGAAAGAGCAGCAGGTAAGAGAGTGGTTGTAAGGGGTCCAGGTGGGTTCAGATCCGGCTCTGAGGCTGGATGTAGGAGGGAATGGGCCGACATCAGAGCCTTACCAAGAGATATCACCAAGAGAGTCGCTGTTAATGACCCAAACAATGTGAACTCATGAAGTTTAAGACATCTGAACAGTATCTATGGCTGTGTTTGAAACCGCATACTTCTCTTACTACTCCTACTAACAGTAAGCGAGTTTGAGTAAGCGAGAAGTTCCCGGATGCATACTAGATTCTCTGAAATGTTGGGTATGCATCATGAGGTCACTACTCATACTCAAACTACCCAAGATGCAACGTAACGTGACGTCGCCGATCGTCATTTCCTGTCAAAACGGCGGTTTCAAGCAAGCTACAACGAGGGTAGGTTCACTTCCTGTTTTCAAAACAAAAGCACCAATTGTATCCTTATGCTGCGTGTACACCAAGAGCGACCTCCGCTACCTGGTAGCGGAGGTCGCTGGAGAAGCTTCGCTTGAGAATTTGCTTTGGTAGCTTTGGTAGCTCGTGACGTCACATTTAGAATGTTCAATTTTTAAAGGCCCCGCGGCTGTGCAGCACCCCCGCGAGAAAAAAACATGAGGAAAGAGAGGGCAGGGACACGAATAAACGTGTTGTTATTTACAATTTGTTATACAAGATATACATCACGTTACAAATTATGTAAAACTACATTAGGTACACCTGAGAAGAGCAGGAATAGCAGAGGCAGCTGTGAAAAATAAACTAAATTCGAAATAAAATCCGAAATAAATCCGAATTAAAACTTAATTGCAGTGAGAAAGGTATGCGTGGGGTTACTACGCTATTGTATTGAAGCACTCGACACGGCAATTGCAACAGTCTCAGGATTAAACGACTATTGTTTGGATAGGAACCAAAGTTTACACGTTTGTTTCCGCGAACCCCGCGGATTGTCGGACCACTACAATCTGTGGATTGTCATTGGTTTTCGCCGAAACGCGTCATAGCTCATTACCATAATGTTAGCTTGAGTTTAATCGCTTGAATCCGCTCTGGTAGCCCAGGTAGCTCACCCTCCATAGAGAAATAATGATTTCCGGCTCTCAGGTAGCGTAGGTCGCTCTTGGTGTACACGCAGCATAATGGCTTTCCCTTTGATAAAAGGCAACGGGTATTTTATTTTGTGAAAATAACCGGAAGTGCGTCGCTCACTGTGGCTAGTTTTAGTAGCGCCGAATTCGTGGGGACAAAATTGTAAACAGCCGGTATTTTGTCAGGTTTTCAACACGTTGGGGATCTAAACGACGACTTTCTCACCTGAAAATGTTTCAAATGTTGCTAAAGTTTACAGAGTTTAGAGCTTAAGAGAAATCAGCTTCAGGCCGGCTGATTTCGGCTCGGGCAGGAGCGAAATGCATTGTGGGTAAACGCTCTGGATACTGTGTGATCGATTAGTATGTAGAATGGAAGTATTTAGTATGGAGTATGCAGTATGCAGTATGTAGTGTGTAGGATGTAGTATGTAGTATGGATTATGGATTATGGAGTATGCAGTATGTAGTATGTAGTGTGTAGTATGGAGTATGGAGTATGCAGTATGTAGTATGCAGTAAGTAGTATGTAGTATGGAAGTATGTAGTATGCAGTATGTTGTATGTTGTATGTTGTCTACAGTAGTAGATGAACCCTCATCTTACTTTGAAGCTCCCAGCTCCCAGAAGTGACGTTGACGCAGCTTTAGCAGCAGAGAAGCTATTAGGCTTGTGTTGATAATAATAATCTCCTGGACTATGTACAAACTTCCAAATGTATCGTTTTGTGAGTACAGACCATATTTGTACTACTGTAGAAGTTTGGTGTCATGGCATGTGATTTTAGTGTGGTAATTTTGGAGATACTGCCGGGGTCCGTTAGCGCTTGTAGCCTACTAAGCTATTCGGGATAAGCTAACTCGGCTAAGCTAACTCGGCTGATGTTCGGCCAAGATCGGAAAAACTTCGGGTGGGCTACTTGGCTGGATGTCACAGTTCAAATGACCCGGTGAATCTACTCCGAACCATCACTTTAAAACCAAAATAGTCCCACACGACTGATGTGCAGTTCCTCTTTGAAACTAGCATCCCCGCAGGGTCTGGTTCTGTTGAGCCTGAGGCCATTGTGTAGGTTACAGCTTTGCTTGCGAGTCCTCTCCGGTAGACTGTTTCATAACTTTGCTCCCCGTGTCACGTGACCAGAGTGCAGCCTCTGTGGTTAGACAATCTCGTTTGATCATATCACATGTTTTACTCGCGCATGTCACGTGAACAGAGTATAATCGTAGCCTTTTTTTTTTTTTTTTTTTTTTTATAATCGCAGCCTTTGCGATTAGAAAATTGCACTTGGTCATATCGCGATATTATCACAAATGCAATATATCGTTCAGCCCTAGTATGTAGTATGCAGTATGTTGTATGTAGTATGTAGTAGGGAAGTATGTAGTATGTAGTATGGAAGTATGTAGTATGTAGTAGGGAAGTATGTAGTATGTAGTATGGAAGTATGTAGTATGTAGTAGGGAAGTATGTAATATGTAGTATGTAGTATGTAATATGTAGTATGTAGTATGCAGTTTGTAGTATGTAGCATGTAGTTTGTAGTATGTAGTATGTAGTATGGAAGTATGTAGTATGTAGTAGGGAAGTATGTAATATGTAGTATGTAGTATATAATATGTAGTATGTAGTATGTAGTATGTAATATGTAGTATGTGGTATGTAATATGTAATATGTAGTATGCGGTTTCGAACGCAGCCTTTGTGTCCTCTGTTTTATCGTCTGTTCTTCTTCTTTGTTGATAATAATAATTTGGTAACTTTTGAACTGTTCCACCAGTTTTCTACGCAGAAAACGCTGGACTCGGACTCACAGATGTCCCCGGACCTTTCACCCTTCGGCCCGCAGCCGGACACCATGGAGGAGCGGAGGCGGAGCCAAGCCCTGGTGGGCGTGGCTGACGTGGAGGCCAACCTATCAGAAGAGAAGCTGCTGCAGGTGGAAATGATGGACGGGGGAAAGGTAAGAGAAGAAGAATCTGAAGCTTTAATCTCCCTGCTGAGTAAAAACAAAGATTGAGACATTTAAACCTCCTCCTCCAGCCCCTCCACCCGCTCCTCGCCCGCTCCTTCTCCACCAGGACTCGGCGAAGCAGCCAGGTCTCTTCCATCTTCAACTTCCGGCTGAGGAGCCGGGGCTCGGAGGGGGAGATGGCCGACGACGAGTACAGCGTCCCGGGCGACGTCGTGGAGGGCGTCGGGGGGCGGACGTACAGCGGGGGGACCTTCAGCGGCATCCTGCCCAATCCGTGGTCCAAACGGCGACTCAGCACCTACAGCACGGCCAGCAGGAGCTCGCAGGTGAGCCGCCCCTCTTCATTCTGATGGCGTCAGTGTGCACGGGACTTAGCCGGACGATAGGATAGCATAGAATAGAATACAATGGAAAAAATCAAAGTCTTACCGAGTATATTTGTCTCATTTCTTGTCCAAATATCTCATTACACTTAATATCAGACACAACTGCCTAACAAGCTCCATTTCAGCCAGATATAGGGACTTGTTTGAAGACAATACATCTGGAATATCTTGTTAAATGAAAAAGTCTTGAAAACAAATTGTTTTGAGTCACATATCATATAAAACAAGCTTTTTTTTTTTTACATTTGAAGAGGTTTTTAAGCTAATTTCAAGATCACTTTTAACTCAAAAGTCCTAAATATCACATTTTATTTCAAGAAATCTTGACAAGTCGATTTTAACTTGTTCCATTGGCAGATTTATTTGCTTATTTCAAGCAAAAACGTCTTTTATTATTTTATTTTTTTAGGGGCATTTTTTTTCCAGTATAGAAAAATACTTTATTCATCCCCCAATGGGGAAATTCAAATTAGTCATGTAGCTAAAAAAAAATATTAATATTTACAATGATTTTATATTAACAACAACAATAATAATACCAATTCTAATAAAAAATACTACTACTAACTAATAATAATAATAATAATTATAATAATAATAAATCAATAAATCAAACTAAAAAAAATACGATATGAGATGGTTGGGATGTAATAAGGCGAATAACACACGAGGCTACGATTTGTTCAGTAAGATGGGACCAGCTAAGAATCCCAGAAGAGACGGATGTGAAACAAACTCGAGTTTACATGAAGATGAGAATATATTTCTGCACACATTTAAGGGATTTTAGACTATATTAGACCCTTTTTTGGGTGCTCATTCTGGATTTACACTCAGCTCAGCTGCTTTTTATTCACACATTTGATTAGAACTGAAAGAGCAGCCAGTTCCCAGTCGTTGGGAGTGACTGGCAGGGACTTGGCCAGGAAGCAAATGGCCTTCGAGTGAAGCAGCTGGCTGTTCTGAGTGGCTGGATCTGTAAAAGATGTGATAAACAAAAGGTGAATGGGAAACAACTCGCATAAAAAGCACTAAGAAATGTTGAATCTCTCTTCAGGTGGTTTTGCCTGCTTTGCAGAGGACTCGATGCTCATTAGGAGGACCGGAAACAGCTTTGAGGATCATGTCCGATGACATGACCTGTTTCTGATCTGAGCCGGAAAACAACAAACTTCCCAGATGTAGAATAAAGTCATTCCCAAAGAGGAGCTGTCACTCATTTCCTTTAGTGGATGTCCACCACAGTTGTTGTTGTTTTCCTGCTCGAAGTTCGTGTCCAGCTGGGACAACGACTTCTTCTGCTTGATTCCAACTAGGGCTGTCGCGGTGAGGGAATTCCCACCGCGGTGACTCATAGCCGCTCAACAGCGCGGTATGCGGTGATATCGCATTTTTGTTCATTAGGCTACTTTCCACGACACGGAATGTTAGATGAAAATCGAGCGCATAATCCGTCTTTGTTTCCCAGCGATTCTGACATTTCACTTTGCTTTGCCTGTCATTTACTCGCTCACAGACCAACATAGCGGAGATCAAGCAGCGCATACCCCAGTTCTGCAACATTGTTGGAGACCTGCGCACGTTTCGTTTAGTAATGACGGAGAAAAACGAAGCAGATCAGCGCAGCAGTTGAGCTCACGTGTCCGGGATACAGTTTTTTTTAAACAGACTGCCCACCGTCCAACCAACCCAAGCTGAACTTTAACTGTTTCCGCGAAGTTGTTAGAGCTTATTTCTGGCCCGGCACATTTTTTAAACGTTTTTTTTATTTTTTTTTATTTAAATAGTTTCACCTACACAGTTTTGTTGAAATGATCAGGTATTTCCCAACAGCAAATGTGCACACCAAGCTGTGGTTCTGTGGAAGCTAGTTTATTGTTGATATTAGACGGTCGCATTTACAACGTTAAACATGGATAATAAGGGAAGATTCAAAGCCATAAAGTGTCCGGACTAGGCAGAGGAGTAAAGCCGAGATAAAGGTAGGCCACTGCATTTTATTTTAACTTCTATTGCTACGACACTGAGTAGAAATATTCTTGTAATATCAGCTGCTGAGGGAGAATGAGACCACAACGAGTAGCATGCAGACGTGTGTGCGTGTGCGGTGCCTATATGCAAAGATGACGACAGAAACGCGGCACCTCGCTGTGTTAATGTGTTTCTCCTGCCTTGCGGGGAATATACAATGCATCATTATTACTGTGCTGGCTTTAAAAAAGTATCAGTTCTGTCAGTCGCTTTGTATCTACTGTGCAGTGTTAAAAACTCTTTTAGTTTCTCGAGTTGTTCTGCGCGTGCAAGCGGGCGTGCGGTGGTGGACACGCACCGCAGAGGTCCTCTCAGCACCGCGGTGATTGCATTTTGCGGTTATCGCGACAGCCCTACTTCCAACCGGCAGCGATGCCGTCGTTACCGACGCCCTCTGGTGATGCTGCACAGCCGAGGTCGTCCACCTTAAAGGGACAGTTCACCTCTTCTGACATGAAGCTGTGTGACATCCCATATCAGCAACATCATTTCTGAACATTTTCTTACCCCCTGCTGCGTCCTGTGAGCAGAGTTCCAGCCTCGTTTTGGTGTTGATGAAGGTAGTCCGGCTAGTTGGCTGGGGTTTAAAAAACAAAGCGTTTTGCTTCTCAAAACAATATGCGTTCAAAAGAGTAAAACATTTGCATCACAAAATCGTTCTCCAGGAAAAAGTCAGACCTCACAATCTCTTGGCTTATTTTCACTTCACTTTTTATTTTTCTCACTACCACTTACGTGGTATGGAGCACAAACACATATCAAACAACATTAACAAGCAAACGCAGCAAGCAGCGGGGCTGTAGGCTACATACTCATGTCATAGAACAAATATGACAAAATCTCTCGCTTCGTATCACTGCCTGCTGCCGCCTGCCGAGAGCCGCGCCTGTTACGGTGTTTGCTGCTCAGAAGCAGGGGACTGCTCGGTCTGCACAGCACGCAGAAAAAATGCCCCCCCCCAAAAATAAGTAAGAAAAACAACAAATACGAAACGTTTTTGCTTGAAATAAGCAAAAAAATCTGCCAATGGAACTAGTGAAAATCGGCTTGTCAAGATTTCTTGAAATAAGATGTGATATTTAGGACTTTTGAGATAAAAAGTGATCTTGAAATTAGCTTAAAAACTCTTCAAATGTAAAAAAAAAAAAAAGCTTGTTTCATATGAAATCCGACTCAAAACAATTTGTTTTCAAGAATGTTTCATTTAACAAGATATTCCAGATGTATTGTATTAAAACAAGTCCCTATATCTGGCTGAAATAGTACTTGTTAGGCAGTTGTGTCTGATATTAAGTGTAATGAGATATTTTGACTAGAAATGAGACAAAATACTTTGATTTTTTTCCAGTGTGGAACCTCTGGGAGATAAAATCAGAGCCAAGATGCGAAAACATCTCCGCCCACGTCATCTCTGTGTTTGTGTGTTTCCAGGTGTTTTATCCAACTCTAAATGTCAACGGGAAGCTGTTTGTTGCCATGGACCAGAACGGGGTCTCCCCACCACCTCTGCAGGGGCAGCTGCCCGCCTGTACCATGGAGAAGGTCAAGGAGGAGAGTGTGAGTACCGAGTGTGTGTGTCTTTGTTGCGGTGGAAACAATGGTGGAGCCTGCGGCCATCCAACACTCAGACATGTGAATTATGAATCAGCGCTTTGCATAACTCCGCTCTGATATCATGGCTAAACACACTCACACACATATCAACCGGCTCAGATAACGGCGGTATTCCCCTCGTCTGCGCACACGCCGCACACACTCAGGCTCGCATGGTGTCACCGCTGTGGCACGACGGGCCAAAGGCGCACATACCGGTTACAGAGGTGCAAGGAGAGAACACATCTAGAGCAGCCGAGCGTTTGCACTGCAGCAGTCACATGGATAATCTCATTAACCCTCATACCTCATTTAAAACTAAATGTTCCCCTTTTAAAACCACCTAAAAACATCATATGTTAATATTTTTTTCTGCTTTTTTTCCCATAAATCTTTTATTCCACTTCAGTTCTGATCATAACTACCAAGTTTTCAATTATTTTCAAAAATTATCCTCAGTTAACATGTTAAAAGTTAAAGGTCACCCCAAGGTCAGAAACCCAAGAGCTCCATCTCAGACTCTCACTCACTGCTGCTACCAGCTGCTGGATCAGGGGTTCACTTAGTTTCTCACTCACTGCTGCTACCAGCTGCTGGATCAGGGGTTCACTTAGTTTCTCACACACTGCTGCTACCAGCTGCTGGATCAGGGGTTCACTTAGTTTCTCACACACTGCTGCTACCAGCTGCTGGATCAGGGGTTCACTTAGTTTCTCTCTCACTGCTGCTACCAGCTGCTGGATCAGGGGTTCACTTAGTTTCTCACTCACTGCTGCTACCAGCTGCTGGATCAGGGGTTCACTTAGTTTCTCACTCACTGCTGCTACCAGCTGCTGGATCAGGGGTTCACTTAGTTTCTCACTCACTGCTGCTACCAGCTGCTGGATCAGGGGTTCACTTAGTTTCTCACTCACTGCTGCTACCAGCTGCTGGATCAGGGGTTCACTTAGTTTCTCACTCACTGCTGCTACCAGCTGCTGGATCAGGGGTTCACTTAGTTTCTCTCTCACTGCTGCCACCAGCTGCTGGATCAGGGGTTCACTTAGTTTCTCACTCACTGCTGCTACCAGCTGCTGGATCAGGGGTTCACTTAGTTTCTCACTCACTGCTGCTACCAGCTGCTGGATCAGGGGTTCACTTAGTTTCTCACTCACTGCTGCTACCAGCTGCTGGATCAGGGGTTCACTTAGTTTCTCACTCACTGCTGCTACCAGCTGCTGGATCAGGGGTTCACTTAGTTTCTCACTCACTGCTGCTACCAGCTGCTGGATCAGGGGTTCACTTAGTTTCTCACTCACTGCTGCTACCAGCTGCTGGATCAGGGGTTCACTTAGTTTCTCACTCACTGCTGCTACCAGCTGCTGGATCAGGGGTTCACTTAGTTTCTCACTCACTGCTGCTACCAGCTGCTGGATCAGGGGTTCACTTAGTTTCTCACTCACTGCTGCTGAAGCTGCTGGATCAGGAGTTCACTTAGTTTCTCACTCACTGCTGCTGAAGCTGCTGGATCAGGGGTTCACTTAGTTTCTCTCTCACTGCTGCTACCAGCTGCTGGATCAGGGGTTCACTTAGTTTCTCACACACTGCTGCTACCAGCTGCTGGATCAGGGGTTCACTTAGTTTCTCACACACTGCTGCTACCAGCTGCTGGATCAGGGGTTCACTTAGTTTCTCACACACTGCTGCTACCAGCTGCTGGATCAGGGGTTCACTTAGTTTCTCACTCACTGCTGCTGAAGCTGCTGGATCAGGAGTTCACTTAGTTTCTCACTCACTGCTGCTGAAGCTGCTGGATCAGGGGTTCACTTAGTTTCTCTCTCACTGCTGCTACCAGCTGCTGGATCAGGGGTTCACTTAGTTTCTCACTCACTGCTGCTACCAGCTGCTGGATCAGGGGTTCACTTAGTTTCTCACTCACTGCTGCTGAAGCTGCTGGATCAGGGGTTCACTTAGTTTCTCACTCACTGCTGCTACCAGCTGCTGGATCAGGGGTTCACTTAGTTTCTCACTCACTGCTGCTGAAGCTGCTGGATCAGGGGTTCACTTAGTTTCTCACTCACTGCTGCTACCAGCTGCTGGATCAGGGGTTCACTTAGTTTCTCACTCACTGCTGCTACCAGCTGCTGGATCAGGGGTTCACTTAGTTTCTCACACACTGCTGCTACCAGCTGCTGGATCAGGGGTTCACATAGTTTCTCACTCACTGCTGCCACCAGCTGCTGGATCAGGGGTTCACTTAGTTTCTCACTCACTGCTGCTGAAGCTGCTGGATCAGGGGTTCACTTAGTTTCTCACTCACTGCTGCTACCAGCTGCTGGATCAGGGGTTCACTTAGTTTCTCACTCACTGCTGCTACCAGCTGCTGGATCAGGGGTTCACTTAGTTTCTCACACACTGCTGCTACCAGCTGCTGGATCAGGGGTTCACTTAGTTTCTCACTCACTGCTGCTACCAGCTGCTGGATCAGGGGTTCACTTAGTTTCTCACACACTGCTGCTACCAGCTGCTGGATCAGGGGTTCACTTAGTTTCTCACTCACTGCCGCTACCAGCTGCTGGATCAGGGGTTCACTTAGTTTCTCACTCACTGCTGCTACCAGCTGCTGGATCAGGGGTTCACTTAGTTTCTCACTCACTGCTGCTACCAGCTGCTGGATCAGGGGTTCACTTAGTTTCTCACTCACTGCTGCCACCAGCTGCTGGATCAGGGGTTCACTTAGTTTCTCACACACTGCTGCTACCAGCTGCTGGATCAGGGGTTCACTTAGTTTCTCACACACTGCTGCTACCAGCTGCTGGATCAGGGGTTCACTTAGTTTCTCACACACTGCCGCTACCAGCTGCTGGATCAGGGGTTCACTTAGTTTCTCACTCACTGCCGCTACCAGCTGCTGGATCAGGGGTTCACTTAGTTTCTCACTCACTGCTGCTACCAGCTGCTGGATCAGGGGTTCACTTAGTTTCTCACACACTGCTGCTACCAGCTGCTGGATCAGGGGTTCACTTAGTTTCTCACACACTGCTGCTACCAGCTGCTGGATCAGGGGTTCACTTAGTTTCTCTCTCACTACTGCTACCAGCTGCTGGATCAGGGGTTCACTTAGTTTCTCTCTCACTGCTGCTACCAGCTGCTGGATCAGGGGTTCACTTAGTTTCTCACTCACTGCTGCTGAAGCTGATCAGTCTGTTTGGGTTTCCAGCCAATCCAGAGACCTAACTGCATGTTTAAAGGGATTTTTTTTCTGACAAACTCTCCCATCAGTCCAAATGTTTCCTCAGCTTCAGCTTCACTTTGACCTCAGAAGCTTATGAAACCTGCAGCAGCTGAAAGGCAGACAGCTCCATGCCTTTTATTCCAGACTCTTCGGTGCAGTTTGTGCCTTTTTTCCCTCTTCGACAGTAGGTCAAAGCATCAGGAGGACAGAGGCAGCAGCTCCGTGCCCGGAGGTGTTCAGTCGCCTCCACCTGCTCACAAGCTGCCCAGCAGACCGTCGCTGTTATGCAACAAGGAGCAGAGAGGAGACGAAGAAGAGAAAGGCTGCGTTCCAAACCGCATACTTCTCCTACTACTCATACTAACTTTTTGAGTTAGTATGCGAGTTTGAGTAAGCGAGAAGTTCCCGGATGCATACTAGATTCTCTGAAATGTTGGGTATGCATCATGAGGTTACTACTCATACTCAAACTACCCAAGATGCAACGTAACGTGACGTCGCCGATCGTCATTTCCTGTCAAAACGGCAGTTTCAAGCTAGCTACAACGAGGGTAGGTTCACTTCCTGTTTTCAAAACAAAAGCACCAATTGTATGGTAATGGCTTTCCCTATGATAAAAGGCAACGGGTATTTTATTTTGTGAAAATAACCGGAAGTGCGTTGCTCACTGCGGCTAGCTTTAGTAGCGCCAAATTCGTGGGAAGAAAATTGTAAATAGATTTTGTTTTAATTTTAATTTAATTTAATTTAATTTAATTTAATTTTAATTTTCTTTTAGTATTTTGTCAGGTTTTCAACACGTTGGGGATCTAAACGACTTCTTTCTCGCCTGAAAATGTTTCAAATGTTGCTAAAGTTCCAAACATACTGCATACTACATACTGCATACTACATACTACATACTGCATACTCATCGATCAGACAGTATGCAGAGCGTTTACCCACAATGCATTTCGCTCCTGCCCGAGCTGAAATCAGCCGGCCTGAAGCTGATTTCCCTTAAGCTCTAAAGTCTGTAAACTTTGGCAACATTTGAAACATTTTCAGGTGAGAAAGTAGTCGTTTAGATCCCCAACGTGTTGAAAACCTGACAAAATACCGGCTATTTACAATTTTGTTCCCACGAATTCGGCGCTACTAAAGCTAGCCGCAGTGAGCTAACGCACTTCCTGTTATTTTCACAAAATAAAATACCCGTTGCCTTTTATCATAGGGAAAGCCATTACGGTACAATTGGTGCTTTTGTTTTGAAAACAGGAAGTGAACCTACCCTCGTTGTAGCTAGCTTGAAACTGCCGTTTTGACAGGAAATGACGATCGGCGACGTCACGTTACGTTGCATCTTGGGTAGTTTGAGTATGAGTAGTAACCTCATGATGCATACCCAACATTTAGGAGAATCTATTACGCATTCGGGAACTTCTCGCTTACTCAAACTCGCATACTAACTCAGAAAGTTAGTATGAGTAGTAGGAGAAGTATGCGGTTTGGAACACAGTCTGAGTCTTTTGGGTTCCTGGTTTGTTTCTACTTCCTGGTCACATGGTGTCGTTTGTTCCTGTTGCTTTCGTGCTCGTCGTTCCCGTGGAGTTTTCTCTGAGAAGATCTTCAGGAAACTCTCGGGCATTTTATTGACAACCGAACACATCTTTAAACTGATCGTACGGAGCATATACATCGAATATTTCTTTTAGAACATGCTCACAGTGCGATGATACTCAACAACTGCAGAGACGATCAGGATCTGTGCAGCTCTGATTTGATGCTCAGCCTGAAACGAATCAACAGAAACTGGTTACTGTGAAGTTCCTCTCAGAGACGGACGATCTCCCGTCTGATCGAGACATATTTTCCCTCTTTGATCGCTGCTGAAACCTTTTTATAAAAATAAGGTACTTTGTGCTAAATGTGGACCTTTGAATGGAAGCCGTGGGGGGCCGTGTGGGAGTTTACAGCTGCTTGGAGTTGGGTTTACAGTTTCCTGCTTTGACACAAAGTGTTTCTGCCTCCTGTCGTCCGCGGAGAGCACGGAGCCGTCGTCCTGCTGCTCAGACTGATGCAGACACGAGTGGGAGGAGGACGGAGCGGGCACGCGCTTTGTTGTCACGGAAATGTCACCATGGCAACCCACAGCAGCCGAAGGGAGCTGGATTGGTGCGTGTGTTTCCCCCGGTGCTTCCCTGCCCGGCACACAGACAGGACGTAGGCGGCGGCGTGGGCGCCGACCTTCAGGCCAACGCGTCACGTCTCATTGGAGGGACAGCTACCAGGAAGTGATACATAATCACACCTGAGCAGGTTGTCTGTGAGGGCTGAAACTCACCAGGATGTTCAAACGTACACTTTAATCCAGAAGAAGAGAAGATGTGTGATGCGTCAATAAAAGCACAAAACTGAATATCTGGGCCGGTTTATCTCCTCAGGATGGAAAACCAAGGCTGTGTTCGAAACCGCATACTTCCATACTACATACTACATACTACATACTGCATACTACATACTGCATACTACATACTTCCATACTACATACTGCATACTTCCATACTACATACTGCATACTACATACTACATACTGCATACTACATACTGCATACTACATACTGCATACTACATACTTCCATACTACATACTGCATACTTCCATACTACATACTGCATACTACATACTACATACTGCATACTACATACTGCATACTACATACTTCCATACTACATACTGCATACTTCCATACTACATACTGCATACTACATACTACATACTACATACTGCATACTACATACTGCATACTACATACTTCCATACTACATACTGCATACTACATACTACATACTACATACTGCATACTACATACTGCATACTTCCATACTACATACTATATACTACATACTGCATACTACATACTGCATACTTCCATACTACATACTACATACTACATACTACATACTGCATACTACATACTTCCATACTACATACTGCATACTTCCATACTACATACTGCATACTACATACTACATACTGCATACTACATACTGCATACTACATACTGCATACTACATACTTCCATACTACATACTGCATACTTCCATACTACATACTGCATACTACATACTACATACTGCATACTACATACTGCATACTACATACTTCCATACTACATACTGCATACTACATACTACATACTACATACTGCATACTACATACTGCATACTTCCATACTACATACTACATACAACATACTGCATACTACATACTGCATACTTCCATACTACATACTACATACTACATACTACATTCTGCATACTGCATACTTCCATACTACATACTGCATACTACATACTACATACTACATACTGCATACTTCCATACTACATACTGCATACTTCCATACTACATACTACATACTACATACTGCATACTGCATACTTCCATACTACATACTGCATACTACATACTACATAATACATACTGCATACTTCCATACTACATATTACATACTACATACTGCATACTACATACTTCCATACTACATACTGCATACTACATACTACATACTACATACTGCATACTTCCATACTACATACTACATACTGCATACTGCATACTTCCATACTACATACTACATACTACATACTGCATACTACATACTGCATACTACATACTGCATACTTCCATACTACATACTGCATACTTCCATACTACATACTACACACTACATACTGCATACTACATACTGCATACTACATACTACATACTACATACTGCATACTTCCATACTACATACTGCATACTTCCATACTACATACTGCATACTGCATACTTCCATACTACATACTGCATACTACATACTACATACTGCATACTGCATACTTCCATACTACATACTGCATACTACATACTGCATACTACATACTACATACTGCATACTACATACTGCATACTTACATACTACATACTGCATACTGCATACTTCCATACTACATACTGCATACTACATACTACATACTACATACTGCATACTTCCATACTACATATTACATACTACATACTGCATACTACATACTTCCATACTACATACTGCATACTACATACTACATACTACATACTGCATACTTCCATACTACATACTACATACTACATACTGCATACTTCCATACTACATACTACATACTACATACTGCATACTACATACTGCATACTACATACTACATATTACATACTGCATACTACATACTGCATACTTCCATACTACATACTACATACTGCATACTGCATACTGCATACTACATACTTCCATACTACATACTGCATACTTCCATACTACATACTGCATACTACATACTACATACTGCATACTACATACTACATACTGCATACTACATACTGCATACTTCCATACTACATACTACATACTGCATACTACATACTACATACTACATACTGCATACTTCCATACTACATACTGCATACTACATACTGCATACTACATACTACATACTGCATACTACATACTGCATACTTCCATACTACATACTGCATACTACATACTGCATACTGCATACTACATACTACATACTACATACTGCATACTTCCATACTACATACTACATACTACATACTGCATACTGCATACTGCATACTACATACTTCCATACTACATACTGCATACTTCCATACTACATACTGCATACTACATACTACATACTGCATACTACATACTACATACTGCATACTACATACTACATACTTCATACTACATACTACATACTGCATACTACATACTGCATACTACTTACTACATACTACATACTGCATACTACATACTGCATACTACATACTGCATACTGCATACCACGTACTGCATACTACATACTGCATACTACATACTGCGTACTGCATACTACATACTGCATACTACATACTGCATACTACATGCTACATACTGCATACTGCATACTACATACTGCATACTACATACTGCATACTGCATACCATGTACTGCATACTACATACTGCATACTACATACTGCGTACTGCATACTACATACTGCATACTACATGCTACATACTGCATACTGCACACTGCATACTGCATACTACATACTAGATGCTACATACCAGATACTGATGTTAGCGCTGATGTTAGCGCTGATGTTAGCACTAATGTTTGTGCTGATGTTAGCGCTGACGTTGGCGCTGACGTTAGCGCTGATGTTAGCGCTTATGTTAGCGCTGATGTTAGCGCTTATGTTAGCGCTGATGTTAGCGCTGATGTTCGTGCTGATGTTAGCGCGTCACGTGCACGGTTCTGAGCCAGATGGAACACCATGTCGGAGACGTGCACAGCAGGTGCAGAAGTCGGCGATCTGAGCTGCTTGATCACGCTTTTGTTTCTTGGTCACAACTCGGATGACTGGACGCAGACAGCCGGGTCATTGTTTCTACGATTTAAAGCAACGGCTGATTAAGAGTCAAACGGATGTTTTTCAGGTTCAGCTGATCTGAGAACCATGCAGCAGCTCTTTTAGTGAGGACTGAACCGCATGCATGCACAGCGGGGCCACGCGGTGATTTCACCCTTTCAGCGAACACCGCTGAGCACCTGCTTATCTGTTGCCGCGGTGACATGAAACACACAAACACACTCAAACAAAGACATCTCAGCACCTAGTTTGACCTCTGAGTATCTGTGCGTGTTCTATCAGCATGTAACAGAAGAGCGGCTCGTACTCATGAATATAAATGACATTCAACATTTGAGGACATTAAAAGGTTGAAAGTTGAAGGTTTCTGCTGCAGAATGATGATGCTGGCGACTGATACAGCCTAAACATTGATCCGTCCGCCAGTAAATGCCATGACCGCCCTTCTCTGTGCGTCTCTCAGGTGCCCACATCCACCACGGAGCTCAGCACGATGCTGCTGCCTCGGCCTTCGCCCACACAGGACTCGGAGCGCAGGGGGAGGGCGCTGAGTGCTGCCAGCTACCTCACAGACGCCATGGAAGGTGAGGAGCGACACCAACAAGCACCGCCACAGAAACAAACACTCATTTCTAACACACACCTGTTTCTGTTTCTGTTTCTGGTTGTTTGATTTAAACCTTAAACATGTCCAAAGAAAAGACTTCACTGCATTTAGGAAAAAGGAAAGAAATGTAGAATCTGACGCAGTAAAAGTGTTCCATCGGCTTGCTTTTAATGACACACTGGAAAACATCAAAGTCTTACCAAGTATATTTGTCTCATTTCTAGTTCAAATATCTCATTACACTTAATATCAGACACAACTGCCTAACAAGCACCATTTCAGCCAGATATAGGGACTTGTTTGAAGGCAATACATCTGGAATATCTTGTTAAATGAAAAAGTCTTGAAAACAAATTGTTTTGAGTCACATATCATATGAAACAAGCTTTTTTTGACATTTGAAGAGGTTTTTAAGCTAATTTCAAGATCACTTTTATCTCAAAAGTCCTAAATATCACATCTTATTTCAAGAAATCTTGACAAGCCGATTTTCACTAGTTCCATTGGCAGATTTATTTGCTTATTTCAAGCAAAAACATCTTGTATTTGTTGTTTTTTTAACTTATTTTGGAGGGGCATTTTTTCCAGTGATCCTTTTCTAGTTGAAAGTCAAAACTTCACTGGAAAAAATCAAAGTGTTACCAAGTATATTTGTCTAATTTCTAGTCAAAATATATCATTACACTTAATATGAGACACAACTGCCTAACAAGTTCTATTTCAGCCAGATATAGGGACTTGTTTTAATACAATACATCTGGAATATCTTGTTAAATGAAAAAGTCTTGAAAACAAATTGTTTTGAGTCGAAGCCCAAAGCATCACCCACCCACCAGGATGCAGAAGCACGAGCTGAGGAAATGTGTCGGGTGACATGTGAGAGCAGTCTTCAGATCGGTTAGATCGGTTTCCCTTCAGCCCAACATCGATTTCACTTGATTTCCACGAGACTGACAACCTGCCAGCAAACGCTGCACAGCTCCGCCTCCTTTCTGCACGAACGCCAGCAGCACATCCACATGTCTGCCCCCCCCCCCCCCCCCCCCCCCCGGTGTGTGTCCCCGCCGCCCGTCTTTGTGCGATTGTGTAACCGCGTCTTAGAGTCGGCGAGCGAAACTGGGCTGTGTGTTTGCGCCGCTGCTCCAGCCATCGCCAGGGGAACGCCGCTTTGTTTGAGACGCAGGGAGAGAGGGAGTGCGTGCCCTCCTGGTGGTTAACAATGAGAGTGTGTGTTTAACGATATTTATGTATTACATGTTAAACGTGTGTGTGTTGGGTCTGCTGAGTCACTGACTCTCCCCTCGGCGCTCTCAGGTCATTATACAGGAACATAGAAAAACCCACTGCTGTCCACAATAATCCATCGGGGCTCGCTTCACTCCCTCCTCCTTCACATTTTACCAGGAAAAAAAGGAGCTTTGCAATATCAAACCAGGGAAGTAGTTTATACTTGGTTTAAGAAAGACTTCAGACAAAAATGTGTCATTTACGATGTAATTACAAGTCTGACAGGCCTTCGAATCGCATTAACAGGAGGGGAAAATCTGCGTTACACAGCGAATAAAAGATCAGCTTTTTCTCTCCTTTAGAGTTCAACATTAAAAGTAGTGGAGGACTAAAAATAAAATTAATTAATTAATTATTTAAATAAGAATAATAAAACAAACAATAAGATAATTAGATAAATAAATAAATAAAAATTGTATTAAAAAAGTAGTGGAGGACTAAATATAAAATAATTAAATAATAATTTTAAAAAATAAGATAAATAAAAAAATGTAAAAAAAGTAGTGCAGGACTAAAAATAAATTAAAATATATATATATATATAGATAAAATAAAAAATAAGTAAAATAAATAAGTAATAAATATAATAATAATAAAAATATATAAAAAAGTTTTTGTAATAAATTAAATAAATAAATAAATAAAAAATGTATAAAAAAGTAGTGAAGGACTAAAAATAAAATAAATAAAATATAATAATAATAATACATATATTAAAAATATTTTAAAAAGTAAATAAAATAAATAAAAAAGTAAAAATTAACATATTTTATTAAAAATAAAATAATAAAATAAATTTAAAAATTTAAAAAATAAAAATGAGAAGAAAAATAAATAATTTTTTTTTTTTTTTTTTCAAAAAAGTAGTGGTGGACAAAGATCAAAGATGAGATCAGGATCCCTTTATTTATGCCAAAAGTAGCATGTTTAATCATTTAAAAAGCTTTTTTAATGCAGGTTACAGCTGCTTCAACAAGCAATCAAACTCTTTACTGAAGTTATATCCAGTTACAACTGCTGCCTCCCAGAGACCGACCCTGCAGGTTACAGCACAAGACTTCCAGAGATAATCAGACTCCTTAGTTTATTTATTCCACTGCACCGTGTGAGAGTGAGCTCTGTAAATGTGAGCAGATCTCAGGTTAGCAGGCATTATTATCAGCAGAAATGGGGCTTTATTTTACTAACAGTAAGTAATGCCACGATTATTAAACATGTTAGAGGTTAAATGGTCCACAGCGTTCCTGGTTCAGCATGCCTTTAGCTCTGCAGTCACGATTTAGAGCGATTTCAGTACAAAAAACTGCAGGAATATGTGTATTTTTATCAAATAATACATAGAAAACCTCCAGCATCAGTGTGTTTATCTTCTGTCACAGTTAAGGCACCGAAACATCACTCATAAAGATCAAAAGGCATTAGTGTAATGTCGTAGTAATAACTGATTTATTGTGGAGTTCAGCCGACACACGGGCAGCCACGGGTGTGTGTGCCAGCTGAACATTGATTGGCTGAAAGTATGAAAGTGGACGAGGAGGAGGAAGCATAAATAACAATGAAAGGTTAAGAAGAACGGATGGGAAGCAGGCAGCGGCTGAACCGGACACTAACTGTTATTCATTTGTAGCTTTTCTCCTACATGGATCAGTTGTTGGCCCACTTCTTTTTGGGCCCCTGAGGCAGCCTGCATGTCTGTGTTTTCCACGTTGTTTTCACACCGCCGCTGCTGCTGGAACTGACCCGTGGTCTCATTTCCTTTGTCCTGCAGAACTGGAGGAGGCCAACAAGAAGTGCCACCCCTGCTGGTACGTCTTCGCCCACCGCTTCCTGGTGTGGGAGTGCAGCCCCTGCTGGCTGAGGCTGAAGCAGCTGATGAAGATCATGGTGATGGACCCCTTCCTGGACCTCGCCATCACCGTCTGCATCGTCCTCAACACGCTCTTCATGGCCATGGAGCACTACCCCATGACGGACGAGTTCAACGGCATGCTGAGCATCGGAAATCTGGTAGGAAAGGCGGACGGGTGGGTGGACGGGTCTTTGAACCCCAGAGGACTCTTCTGTGGTCTGCGTTGATCGATTTGATATGAAATCTAAACAAAACCCCTTTAAAAGGGATTGTCCATGCTGTCTTTGCTGCATATATGAGATATTTTTACAACTAAAAGCCTTTTACATACATCTGTAGCAACTGTTTCAAAGTTTCAAACGATCATAGCCAGACTCCTGAGCCAGTTTAGATCCCTGATGATCAGTCATGATAAAAAGCTGAGCTTAAGTCCAAAATCATTTAAAGTGACTCATTTGTCACCGTTTAAAGGGATATGCCACCCCTAGGCCAAATTAAGTGTATCCCCGCCTTCCCGAGACATAAATAAGTGTGTGGGAGCGTTTTCCTGGCGACCCAGGCATTGTCCGAATCTCACAGCACTGACCACTGCTTGGTTTCCGTAATACATACATGCTAGCGTCGCCAGCGTCGCCACTTAAAATATTTCGCCCAACGTGAATTAATTTACTTGATTTACCTTCTAATTACTGTGTGAGTGGTGTACTTTCACATGGAGTGCAAATGACTGTCTAAATCTACACGGAAGGCTTGGTTTGCTCATGTCGGTTTGGGAACTAGTTTCCAGTGCGGAAAACACAGCCGAAGCACACTCACCGCTACGTCTTTGGGAATCCCCCCCCCCCCCGGCTGCTTCATGCTGGTTAGTTTAGTTTGAGGAAGTCGGGGGGGGGGGGGGGGGGGGGGGATTCCCAATGACGTAGCGGGGAGTGTGCTTCGGCTGTGTTTTCCGCACTGGAAACTAGTTCCCAAACCGACATGAGCAAACCAAACCTTCCGTGTAGATTTACACAGTCATTTGCACTCAATGTGAAAGTACACCACTCACACAGTAATTAGAAAGTAAATCAAGTAAATTAATTCACGTTGGGCGACATATTTCGATTGGCGACGCTAGCATGTATGTGTTACGCGCAACCAAGCTGTGGTCAGTGCTGTGAGATTCGCACAATGCCTGGGTCGCCAGGAAAACGCTCCCACACACTTATTTATGTCTCGGGAAGGCGGGGATACACTTAATTTGGCCTGGGGGTGGCGTATCCCTTTAAGGGCAGCAGGAGGTCCCTGAGGAGGGTAGAGTCTGTTCCCCCGAGCGTCGACTTAAATTAGATGCTTTTCTCCGGCATTTTGGACAGTTCTGATCTCGTTTAGGGAACTCGTTTAGGAGTTGGAACAGGACGGGTCGGTTCCACACTGGAGAAAAATGCCCCTCCAAAAATAAGTAAAAAAAAACAACAAATAAAAGACGTTTTTGCTTGAAATAAGCAAAAAATCTGCCAATGGAACTAGTGAAAATCGGCTTGTCAAGATTTCTTGAAATAAGATGTGATATTTAGGACTTTTGAGATAAAAGTGATCTTGAAATTAGCTTAAAAACCTCTTCAAATGTAAAAAAAAGCTTGTTTCATATGATATGTGACCAATTTGTTTTCAAGACTTTTTCATTTAACAAGATATTCCAGATGTATTGTCTTCAAACAAGTCCCTATATCTGGCTGAAATGGTGCTTGTTAGGCAGTTGTGTCTTATATTAAGTGTAATGAGATATTTTGACTAGAAATGAGACAAATATACTTGGAAAGACTTTGATTTTTCCAGTGCAGTTGTAAGACTGCTGTGAGACCTCCTGTTTAAGAAGACCTTGTTGCTTGTAAAGGGAAACATTTGCTCCGGTGTCGTACTTTCCCCCTGAAGCCTGTCGGGGCGGCTGCTCAGAGGATGCCCATATGGATGGTGTGTCAGGGTATAAACGACCTACTGGCTCATTTTTAGGCCTAAAGTGTCCTAAACCTCTTCGGAGAAGCTTCTCGAGCCACGTCCAAAGGATTGTAGATAGTATCAGATAGAAGATAGGTTATAGAATCAGGTTGGATCACTTTTACTGTGGCAGCAGGTTTGGAAGGGACCAGCCAGCTGCCATCGGTGCAATAAGAAGCAGAGATTTCACACAACAACTCCTGAATTAGACAGAATTTGTGACTTTTAGGTAAAATGCCTGAAGCATCAGTAAGAGGACAGTTTGAGCCACGTCTGAGCAGATGATCGTGATCAGATCTTCATTCAGTCAGTGGGGTCACATGGCTCTTAAAGGATCAGATTATTGGCTAAATTACAATCAGACTGAGTTATTAAGGGTAATTCTCCTTGGATATGTGGCGCTGAATGAATGGGATCAGAGGCACAAAGCGTGTCATACCCCGGTATGATAGGTGGCGCTGTACCCATTCCAACTGTTGCTAATAGAGCCACTTCCTGTTGACCTCTTCACCACCAACAACAACAACAAACTCAGGCATTGGAGAAAGATGGAGAACGCAGAGCCAGATGAAGCTACGTCCCTCTACATTTGGTCTGTGATGAGCTGCTTGTTGCACAAACTCGATGCCCAACGGAGCATTCTCCATCGCGTTGTTTGTTTCTTTCTGACGGCGACAACAACAGGAATATCGTCTCCTTTGACTTCCGGGTCACGACCCCGGGAAAACATCTGGAGCATGGGCAGAACGCAAAGTCTGATTCACCACGTGCTTCAGCGTCTACAAGCAGGTTTAGAGTGACTTTCAACCCAGTTATCTCGGGGTCTGAATCCCATCCGATCCAGTTCTTAGTCAGATTAAGGTGTCTACATGAAGTTAGTAACTCAGTCTGATTGTAATTTAGCCAATAATCCGATCCTTTCAGTGCCATGTGACCCCACTGAGTGATTCTGTTACATTGTCCCTCTCTGCTGTGCTGCAGCTCTAAAGTCAACTAAAGAAAATCATCACGTCTCAGCACAGTTTAAAGTTTTTGTTTGCGTTAAATGTAAAAAATAAACTTGAATATCTGTCGCCTGACTTGAGAATAGTTGTAAAAAAAAAAAAGATAAAGTTTGATAGAAGTTTTTAAAAGTTAAATTCTGATGAAGAAATCCAGTAAAACGATGAAGTAAAACACCGTTTAATCTCATCGTTCGACTCTCACTGGGCTTTTCGTATTGATTTTAGCTTCTGAGGGGTTAAAAGGTCATTTTGAATCGATCACTGTGATTGATTTGTTTGTCTTTGTTTGAGCAGAGCCGGTCGGGGGTTAAATTAGATGAAAAGTTGTGAGCTTTGGTTAGTTGTAGTTGATGCAGTGAACCCTGTAACGGGCCCATCTTTGGCTGTTCCCACCACATGTGTCAGGTGATTGGTGAAGTGGTGGAACATCAAACTCATTCGCTTCCTCGTTAGTTTACCTTCTCGGTATTACAGAATTGGTATTAAATCGTTTTTTTGGTTTGAAAAGTTGGATGAATCTGAGGAAGCTTCCCTCGGAGTGAGAAAAAGCTCCTCCCCAGCTGTTTGTCGAACATGTGTGGGCAACAACAAAGTAACTTCAGGCGAGCTGAGGGGGCTGTGACATTCTGCTGAAGTGACAAAGAGCGAGACACATTTGGAAACCCCCCCGTGGACATGTGAAGTTACCATAAAGCTGTCGGATAACCGCAGGACTCGGAGAGAAAAAACAGATTTGTTTGCTTTCCTGGGAGAAAAAAAAACCCAAACGGTGTTTTTTCTTTGTCCTTGTGCAGAAAGGAGAGGTGGGCTTCAGTATCCGAGCCGACAGAAACAGGTCGGGTGGCTTCAAAGCAGCGTGACTAACTGCAGTGTTTGACCCCGCAGACGTGCCCGTGAGCTGACGGGCGCTGATGGCTTGATGCTGTATGCTAATTGGTTCACCTGAGGTGTGAAAGGCCCTCAGCCAAAATCCCTTTGTTGATCACACCTGCACACACTCGTGCTCTCACACCATGTCAGGTGTCCTCAGCTCAGGCTGCAGGCGGCTGTGTGGGAAGCAGAATGCTAATAAAGTTTAAAATAGCAAACAGTGGTCCGGGACCTGGGCCCAAACACGGGGCTCTGCTGGAGCGCCACCTGGCTGAGTTTGATCCGTTTATCAGCAGCGTTGGGTTGAACCTGACATGGGCTGTGTTCGAAACCGCATACTTCTCCTACTACTCCTACTAACTTTCTGAGTTAGTATGCGAGTTTGAGTAAGTGAGAAGTTCCCGGATGCATACTAGATTCTCTGAAATGTTGGGTATGCATCATGAGGTTACTACTCATACTCAAACTACCCAAGATGCAACATAACGTGACGTCGCCGATCGTCATTTCCTGTCAAAACGGCAGTTTCAAGCTAGCTACAACGAGGGTAGCTACACTTCCTGTTTTCAAAACAAAAGCAGTAATTGTATCATAATGGCTTTCCCTATGATAAAAGGCAACGGGTATTTTATTTTGTGAAAATAACCGGAAGTGCGATGCTCACTGCGGCTAGCTTTAGTAGCACCGAACAAAATTGTAAACAGCCGGTATTTTGTCAGGTTTTCAACACGTTGGGGATCTAAACGACTACTTTCTCACCTGAAAATGTTTCAAATGTTGCTAAAGTTTACAGAGTTTAGAGCTTAAGAGAAATCAGCTTCAGGCTGGCTGATTTCAGCTCGGGCAGGAGAGAAATGCATTGTGGGTAAACGCTCTGCATACTGTCTGATCGATGAGTATGTAGTATGGAAGTATGGAAGTATGGAAGTATGTAGTATGCGGTTTTCGAACACAGCCAAAGAGATTTTAGGTGAATTATTCCTTTAAATCAGCTTTCTGTAGTCAGGGAGCCAAAGTTTCAAACACCCAATAAAATGGGTTGAACCTGACATGGTCTGCCATACTTTTTTATTTCAAATCCAATGAAATCAAATGTATTTGTAGCACATTTCATGTACAAAACAATTCAAAGTGCTTCACATAAAATAAAAGCATTGCAGCAGGGAGAAAAAGGGAGAAAAAATTGGAAAAATCCAACCAAAATCATTGGATCTGTGATGGTTTCACTGCTGGGCCTAGTTGGCGATCAACAGGCTCAGAACCTCAACAGAATTTTAGTTTATTCTCAAAATTCCGAAAGACAAACTGGATATTAAAGTAAAGATGTATAGTATAGTATATATCAGAGACTCATATAGTAAAGATGGCATCCAGAGTAATCAGTAGGCACTAGGATTTACAGAACATTAGTTCAGGAACACAGGAGACGTGTGAAATTAGCGGATATTTTAATCGATAATCCCTCATTTGTATGATTAAACGACTCATTTCGGTGATGTAAAAAATAAGCAGACCTCTTATTCTCTCAGTTCCAGAGAAATAATTGATCAGATTCATGCAGCGATGGCCCGGGCGGTCACCTGGTGAACTGTTTGCCAGCATCAGCATCAACCCGGAGGGACGTCACGCTGTCAACAGGTTACATAATGTTCCCCTAATGCTGCTGTCGCCTCAGCTCCATTCTGATGGAGCCGCACACTTCTGCAGCGTAAACAGTCCAAACTTTGCTGCTGAGGTGTCGGATAAAGGCTGAGTGGTGTCACCAGGATTCCTCTGCGGGCTGAAGTTCCTCACGGGATAAAAGCTCTAATCCTCGCTGATGTTTACATAGCATTTAACCAGCCTTTCTGAGGGCTGGGGGGGGGGCTCTGCTGGATCTGTGTGTTATGTAAGCTGGTTTGTGAGGGATGGTGTCAGGACACCGCTGACAGGATCGATGTCAGCTTTCACTGCTTGTTGTTGTTTGCTCTCCGAGTTTCGATATTTCCACACGTGCAAAGATCTAAACATCAGTGAGCGTTTGGTGAAAGTTTGGTTTTAGTTCGTCCGCAGAGCTCGCTGTGCAGGGAGGCCGCGATCTCTGCCGGGTGCACGTGACCTTTAACCTCTGCGTTACGGGAGGCACACCAGAGGCTGTGTTCGAAACCGCATACTACATACTACATACTACATACTGCATACTACATACTGCATACTGCATACTACATACTGCATACTACATATTGCATACTGCATACTGCATACTACATACTACATACTACATACTACATACTCCATACTGCATACTACATACTGCATACTGCATACTACATACTACATACTGCATACTACATACTGCATACTACATACTGCGTACTACATACTGCGTACTACATACTGCATACTGCATATTACATACTACATACTGTATACTGCATATTATATACTGCATACTACATACTGCATACTACATACTGCATACTACATACTTCCATACTGCATACTACATATTACATACTGCATACTACATACTGTATACTGCATATTACATACTGCATACTACATACTGCATACTACATACTGCGTACTACATACTGCGTACTACATACTGCATACTGCATATTACATACTACATACTGTATACTGCATATTACATACTGCATACTACATACTGCATACTACATACTGCATACTACATACTTCCATACTGCATACTACATATTACATATTACATACTACATACTGTATACTGCATATTACATACTGCATACTACATACTGCATACTACATACTGCGTACTACATACTGCGTACTACATACTGCATACTGCATATTACATACTACATACTGTATACTGCATATTACATACTGCATACTACATACTGCATACTACATACTGTATACTACATACTTCCATACTGCATACTACATACTTCCATACTGCATACTACATACTACACACTGTATACTACATATTACATACTGCATACTACATACTTCCATCCTACCCTAAGGATAGATAGACGACCCGGCTGTGCCGAGCAGAATCAGCGAAAGAAAAGCATCATTCAGCGCTGGCTTATGGACACCTAAAACAGACCGGAACAGGCAGAGGAGAGACGGCTGACTGCCATGACACTCGTGTTTGAGTCCAACCTCGATAGAATTGTTTAGAGTCATTTTTTCCCATTAAATCAGTCTTTATTTAGACTTTTATCCCTCTATTGCTGGAATACTTTGTCAGGAAAACATGTTTTTTAACGTCTGTTCTTTGGATCCTGTAGGGGCGTCCTCTGTCACAAAGGTCGTGTAGGGAGAAAGGGTTGGAAAGCAGTTCGAGTTAAATCTGTCCACTCCAGTTTGCTTTATCAGACTCAAATGATTCATTGCTGCACGAGTCACAGAGGAAAACAGCGTGTGGACACCAGTGAATTTGACTGGAGGATCCAGCTCCAGCAGCGTAAGACTTTCTGAGACGAGGATTCAAGGCTTTAAAATACTTCGTCTTTGAGGTTTTCTCCTTAGTCAGACTTTTTTCTTAAAGAATTCTTTGAAATAAGCTCAACTGTTGCATCAAAAAGCTGAGTTTATGGTTCTAATTGGAGGAAATGTTTGATAAGTGATTGGTTTCCCATCATAGATCTGACATACAGACAGTTTATGGGGTTCTTTCTGCAGCTTCACAGTTCATGATGGCTCTACGGTTTGATGCTGCCAGATCTTTCCACTCAGTTACTGACGGATGATTTCAGTCTGATAGGCAGCAGGGTGCCGTCTCAGTTGGCCCGAACAGCCTGAACAAGAAGATGAAGAGATAGAGAGGCACTTGTTTTCTCAACATGAAGATCAATTTGTTCACACAGAAGGAATCAGCATTTAATCAACATCCAGTTCGTCTGGAATCAAGAAAATCAATCGATCCTTTCACTAGAATTTTATCACAGTATAACCCAAAGTGCCTCGAACAATTTGCCAAAGACACTTTTTAAGGCATTCTGTGCAACATCCTTCAGTTAGGGGTAGATAAACCCTTCGGTTAAGGGTAGATAAACCCTTTAGTTAAGGGTAGATAAACCCTTCAGTTAGGGGTAGATAAACCCTTCGGTTAAGGATAGATAAACCCTTCAGTTAAGGGTAGATAAACCCTTTAGTTAAGGGTAGATAAACCCTTCAGTTAAGGATAGATAAACCCTTCGGTTAAGGGTAGATAAACCCTTCAGTTAAGGGTAGATTAACCCTTCAGTTAAGGGTAGATAAACCCTTCGGTTAAGGGTAGATAAACCCTTCAGTTAAGGGTAGATAAATCCATCGGTTAAGGGTAAATAAACCCTTCGGTTAAGGGTAGATTAACCCTTCAGTTAAGGGTAGATAAATCCTTTTATTAAGGGTAGATAAACCATTCAGATAAGGATAGATAAACCCTTTAGTTAAGGGTAGATAAACCCTTCAGTTAAGGGTAGATAAACCCTTCAGTTAAGGGTAGATAAACCCTTCAGTTAAGGGTAGATAAACCCTTTAGTTAAGGGTAGATAAACCCTTCAGTTAAGGATAGATAAACCCTTCGGTTAAGGGCAGATAAACGTTAAGGGTAGATAAACCCTTCAGTTAAGGGTAGATAAACCCTTCGGTTAAGGGCAGATAAACCCTTCAGTTAAGGGTAGATAAACCCTTCGGTTAAGGGCAGATAAACGTTAAGGGTAGATAAACCCTTCAGTTAAGGGTAGATAAACCCTTCGGTTAAGGGCAGATAAACCCTTCGGTTAAGGGTAGATAAACCCTTCGGTTAAGGGTGGTTAAGGGTAGATAAACCCTTCGGTTAAGGGTAGATAAACCATTTGGTTAAGAGTAGATAAACCCTTCGGTTAAGGGTAGATAAACCGGTTAAGGGTAGATAAACCATTCGGTTAAGAGTAGATAAACCCTTCGGTTAAGGGTAGATAAACCATTTGGTTAAGAGTAGATAAACCCTTCGGTTAAGGGTAGATAAACCGGTTAAGGGTAGATAAACCATTCGGTTAAGAGTAGATAAACCCTTCGGTTAAGGGTAGATAAACCCTTCAGTTAAGGGTAGATAAACCATTCGATTAAGAGTAGATAAACCCTTCGGTTAAGGGTAGATAAACCCTTCGGTTAAGGGTAGATAAACCCTTCGGTTAAGGGTAGATAAACCCTTCAGTTAAGGTAGATAAACCATTCGGTTAAGGGTAGATAAACCCTTCGGTTAAGGGTAGATAAACCCTTCGGTTAAGGGTAGATAAACCATTCGGTTAAGAGTAGATAAACCCTTCGGTTATGGGTAGATAAACCCTTCGGTTAAGGGTAGATAAACCCTTCAGTTAAGGTAGATAAACCATTCGGTTAAGGGTAGATAAACCCTTCGGTTAAGGGTAGATAAACCCTTCGGTTAAGGGTAGATAAACCATTCGGTTAAGAGTAGATAAACCCTTCGGTTAAGGGTAGATAAACCCTTCAGTTAAGGTAGATAAACCCTTCGGTTAAGGGTAGATAAACCCTTCGGTTAAGGGTAGATAAACCATTCGGTTAAGAGTAGATAAACCCTTCGGTTAAGGGTAGATAAACCCTTCAGTTAAGGGTAGATAAACCATTCGGTTAAGAGTAGATAAACTCTTCGGTTAAGGGTAGATAAACCCATCGGTTAAGGGTAGATAAACCCTTCAGTTAAGGGTAGATAAACCCTTCAGTTAAGGGTAGATAAACCCTTCAGTTAAGGGTAGATAAACCATTCGGTAAAGAGTAGATAAACTCTTCGGTTAAGAGTAGATAAACCCATCGGTTAAGGGTAGATAAACCCATCGGTTAAGGGTGAATTAAACCCTTCAGTTAAGGGTAAATAATCCATCGGTTAAAGACATGGTAGGTAATCCTGTTCAGAAACACATTTTGTAATACTGGGTGAAATGGTCCGTCTATCCTGAGAGAAATCTATACAAGATGTATTTAGAAAAAGGGACGAAAATAATCAGACCTCTGTGGCAGCTGCAGGACTGAGAAAAAGCTGACCAATCCGAGATCAGCGGGACGCTGATCTCGGATTGGTCGCCTACAAAAAACCAATCAGATGCCTCTGCTTTCTGCCTACGCCCCCCTCTGCCGGCTCCCTGCTCCATGTGCGCATGCGGTTCCACCGGCTTTGGATGAAGCACTGACGGAATGGGGAGGGGGGGGTGGAGCTTAGAGGAGTGGACACTTTCGAATCTTGCTAGCTCTCTTGCTAGCTCTCTAGGATTACCTACCATAGCTTTAAGGGTAGATAAACCCTTCGGTTAAGGGTAGATAAACCATTCGGTTAAGAGTAGATAAACCCTTCGGTTAAGGGTAGATAAACCCTTCAGTTAAGGGTAGATAAACCATTCGGTTAAGAGTAGATAAACTCTTCGGTTAAGGGTAGATAAACCCATCGGTTAAGGGTAGATAAACTCTAAAGTTAAGGGTAGATAAACCCTTCAGTTAAGGGTAGATAAACTCTAAAGTTAAGGGTAGATAAACCCTTCATAAGGGTAGATAAACTCTAAAGTTAAGGGTAGATAAACCCTTCAGTTAAGGGTAGATAAACTCTAAAGTTAAGGGTAGATAAACCCTTCAGTTACCCTTCAGTTAAGGGTAGATAAACCCTTCAGTTAAGGGTAGATAAACCCTTCAGTTAAGGGTAGATAAACTCTAAAGTTAAGGGTAGATAAACTCTAAAGTTAAGGGTAGATAAACCCTTCAGTTAAGGGTAGATAAACCCTTCGGTTAAGGGTAGATGAACCCTTCGGTTAAGGGTAGATGAACCCTTCGGTTAAGGGTAGATAAACTCTAAAGTTAAGGGTAGATAAACCCTTCGGTTAAGGGTAGATAAACTCTAAAGTTAAGGGTAGATAAACCCTTCGGTTAAGGGTAGATGAACCCTTCGGTTAAGGGTAGATGAACCCTTCGGTTAAGGGTAGATAAACTCTAAAGTTAAGGGTAGATAAACCCTTCGGTTAAGGGTAGATAAACTCTAAAGTTAAGGGTAGATAAACCCTAAACAGGAACGTCCCCCTCTTGTTTCCATCAGATGGCTCTCAGCCTAACTCGCCCCCACACGCTTTAAGGCTTCTTGGACGTGGACGTTTTCACGAGTGAATTCTGAGGAAATCTTTGATAAAAAGTATCTAACTCCTCCAGTTAAACCCTCAGTGCGTGGGTGAAAACTGTTTTTCTGTGTGTGCGTCACCAGGATTTGCACCCAAACACGCAGTTTTACCTTATCTACTGTGGTCAGCGTGGTGCTGTCCTTGCTCAGGAGCACCGGGGCAGACAGTTGTTGAATAAAATCCCTGGGAAGTGAGTTCCTTTGAACACTTTCAGTGAGAGTAGCTCAGAATAAATTAGATAAGCTCTTTATTATAATGGAATCTGCTTGGACTGAAACTGCTCCGATCAGCCTAAAGTGTGTTTGTGCATCAGTGTGTGTCCTGGTGCTTGCTCATTACATCTGCCTGGTTGTGACAAAAATAATCACGGGTCACACACACAGAGTCCGTGACATCCTCTCTCTGCTGATGTTACTGTTATTAGCGAGTGCTGATGTGGACATCCCCTGTTTGTGAGCCAGCGGCGCGCGCACACACACACACACACACACACACACACACACACACACACACACACACACACACACACACACACACTCTCGCTCTTAATGCTGAGTAAGGACCGAGCATAACCACTAACAAAGTGAGGACCAGTTTTCTAGTTCACTTAGGCTGTGTTCGAAACCGCATACTTCTCTCACTACTCATACTAACTTTTTGAGTTAGTATGCGAGTTTGAGTAAGCGAAAAGTTCCCGGATGCATACTAGATTCTCCTAAATGTTGGGTATGCATCATGAGGTTACTACTCATACTCAAACGGCGTGACGTCGCCGATCGTCATTTCCTGTCAAAACGGCAGTTTCAAGCTAGCTACAACGAGGGTAGGTTCACTTCCTGCTTTCAAAACAAAAGCACCAATTGTATCCTAATGGCTTTCCCTATGATAAAAGGCAACGGGTATTTTATTTTGGTGAAAATAACCGGAAGCGCGTTGCTCACTGCGGCTAGCCGAAAGACGTTGTGAAAATGAGCCGAACCTTTTGCTGAAGTTTAAAAGTTTTACATAAAATGATACACGTGCTGCTCAGGGATGCTTCTGGTTTGAGGCCAGCTGCAGATATGTGACAGCTGAGCTGCGTTCGGCTTCATTAACGTCACTCTGCCCTCGACAGTAAGTTAACGCTCTTAAAGCACCTTGAGTTTCCTCCCTGAGTGAGAGGCCTGAGCAGCTCAAAGTTGTCCTCAGTTAGTGAGTCCTGAGGTTTGGGATCCTGTGGCTCCTTAATAAAGAAGACGAGCAGTGAGGTCAGGCTCTCACATTCTGATCCAGTCTCCTGGCCTAAGGTGATGAAGATAACTGAATACTGTAATATTCAATGTCGGTGGTTATCGTACCTGATAAGGATGCTTCACACACTGGAAAAAATCAAAGTCTTACCAAGTATATTTGTCTCATTTCTAGTCAAAATATCTCATTACACTTAATATAAGACACAACTGCCTAACAAGTACCATTTCAGCCAGATATAGGGACTTGTTTGAAGACAATACATCTGGAATATCTTGTTAAAGGGGAACTCCGGGGCATTTGAAGCGTGTTTCCATTGCTAGAGGTTGTCAAATAATAATAGTAGGACACAGAGAGGTGCAAATCTGCGCTCCCTGTGTGGAGATCGCGCTGTCCGCACAGCGTGTCATGCGAGGCTAATACGTGGTGGCTAAGGGGCAAGCGCTAACCCTTCCACGTAAAACAACAACTTGCACACTGCAGAAACGTCACACCACTTTATAACCCATCCGACAATAAAGTCACAAGCCTTACCATCAAAACCATATGCATGGTTCTCACATTACTGGCATGGGGACGTTACAAAACAACTTTATAAACAGCATGTCACTCACCGGCTGGTTGTAGGCTCGCGCATGTGAAAGCCCAAAAGAGTCAATGGACGATAATCCCATATACAAAACAATTATCTTCTCTAGAAAAACTGCGTTCAAGTATTTAAAACATTACAACAATATTACTGGGCATGTATTGTTGTAATGTTTTAAATACTTGAACGCAGTTTTTCTAGAGAAGATAATTGTTTTGTATATGGGATTATTCTCCATCGACTCTTTTGGGCTTTCACATGCGCGAGCCTACAACCAGCCGGTGAGTTACATGCTGTTTATAAAGTTGTTTTGTAACGTCCCCATGCCAGTAATGTGAGAACCATGCATATGGTTTTGATGATAAGGCTTGTGACTTTATTGTCGGATGGGTTATAAAGTGGTGTGACGTTTCTGCTGTGTGCAAGTTGTTGTTTGACGTGGAAGGGTTAGCGCTTGCCCCTTAGCCACCACGTATTAGCCTCGCATGACATGCTGTGCGGACAGAGCGATCTTCACACAGGGAGCGCAGATACGCACCTCTCTGTGTCATACTATCAGTATTTGACAACCTCTAGCAATGGAAACACGCTTCAAATGACCTGGAGTTCCCCTTTAAATGAAAAAGTCTTGAAAACAAATTGTTTTGAGTTGGATTTCATATGAAACAAGCTTTTTGAAGCGGTTTTTAAGCTAATTTCAAGGTCACTTTTATCTCAAAAGTCCTAAATATCACATCTTATTTCAAGAAATCTTGACAAGCCGGTTTTCACTAGTTCCATTGGCAGATTTTTTTTTGCTTATTTCAAGCAGAAACGTCTTTTATTTGTTGTTTTTTTTACTTATTTTTGGAGGGGCATTTTTTTCCAGTGCAGGTTTATGGAATAAATAGACTAATAAGTAGACTAAACAGTTTGAAGAATGATCTGTGAATCTGAGCTTTTAGTAAAACAGTCCTTTTCACTTCGACACTGCCAGATTTTCATTTTTCCGACTGCTTCCCAACACTTTGGTCAGGAATAAAGCCGTCTCCTCTCTGTTAGCTAACCGGCAGAAGGAGACTGAAACGCGTGGGGCGGCATCTCATCTCACCGGCTTCCTCTCCGTCCTCTCAGTCGTTTAAAGTTAATTCCGGGTCCCTTAACGGGCTGATTCTCACACGCATTAAAAAGTGTGATAAGGCGAGCAGGAATCTCTTATGATGTCGGCGATGATAATAACAGCGTGATTGTTGAGTTGCTAATCAGCGCACTACAGAGCTAATGAGCCCAGATAAGAGGAGAATCTGTGTGTCTGATGTTGTTGCGACACACACAGACTAAACTCGAGCCCCCTTCGTTTGGTTGGGCGGTGAGAGGCTTAGATATTCAGTCACATGCACACGCACACATCCGGCAGAATAACAAACACGTTTGTAACCTGGAGGATCTCCTCCGTCTGCATCCACAAACACTCATGGGATGCAAAGCAGAGGTCTGCAGACCGAGAAGCTTAAGAGCTCAGAGCTCAGGGGAGTTTTAGCAGGTTTTTAAAGGGCTTTCACAAGTTTGGCTGATCCAACGAGTCCACAAACCACAAATTAGATGTTTAACGGCGGCAGCTCCGGAACAATCATGCTGAGAAGTCAGTGTAGGCCCAGAAAGAGGGAACGTTTGGTCTAAAACCAGCCAGCATGTTCGTTTTTCTTTTTTTCTTTTAAATTAATTTATGGAATTACTCCGTGTCAATTTGTATTGATTATTCTATTATTTAATACATATAAATTAACTACAAATGAAATTCTGAACAACACAATCAATTGATCTAAGTATCATCTTCCCTTTTGAAATGTGGTATCTCCCAGCCCCCCCTCCCTCCCACGAGATGACGGAGCCATCTGATGTTATTAGCGGGGTTTGTTGTTTGCTAATTAATGTAAAATATGAAAAGGAAGCAGAAAACTTTAGATTTATTTATCACCAAAAAAAGGGTGATGATGGGTCCAATGTTGCCCCAGCGGCAGAGGAAGGAGGACCAGGTAGTGAAGGCGGGATTCAGGCTGTTAGCCGCTAATGCTAATGCTAATGCTAACAGGGAGACGGAGACGAGTCCATAGTTATGTTAGCGGGGTGTGAGTGAGACTGCATTTGCACACAGATAAGCTACATAGCAGACTTTTGTGGGGATTATTTGCTGGGCGTGTATACTTATTTATTGATACTGTAGTCATGTGACTGTAGTGACCTCGCCTTAGCTTAGCTTTGGCTGAATTGACGCCGCTGGCTGGGAGATCTCACACACCTTCAGTTTCCTGATAATCAGCTGCTGCCTTCAGGAAGGCGGCATTCTCTACTCCGACGTAGAACAAACAGAGTTAAGTTGCCCCCACCTGCCCTTTATGTGTCTCAGATGAGTTATTTTGAGTTCTTTTCAAGGCTCTTTTGCCTTGTGTCTGTGTGTTTGTTGCTAGGCTACAAAGGGGTAATAAAGTTCATCTTGATCCTGGAAACACACAATTTATAGGAACTGATCAAAAGGGGAATAAAGCCACTTTATGTCTCAGTGGTGACATCCAGGCGGTCAGTGGCCTGAGGAGGTCAAGAGGAGGAAACGGTGGCAAAAAGAGGTGGAAAAGCGTTCATTTCTGGCCATTTGTCTTCAGCAGCCCATCCATCGAAGGGAAAACCCCCTGAGTGACGTATGGGGAGCACTTTGCCATATTTAATAAAGCCAGAAATGGGCCTGTAGAGTATTGGCACATTGTGACATTTCTGCTCAGTATTAGGGAGCAAGCATCAGTCCAATGACACCAGCTAGATCTGACCAGGTCGTGTTTTTGGCTTCCCGTGGAGAATAAAAACAGACTTCCAGCACACTTAAATGTCCATCCATCCATCCGTTTTCATGGCTGCAGGGGGGCTGCCACAGGGTTTACCCCGAACGGGTTAGAAGTTAGAAGTGGATGTAATAACCGGGTATCCTCCCTTTAACCGCATATACCCTGAACTGCACCACAGGATACAAAAAAAATCCTAAAAAAGATGTGAACTGAATGCAAAGAGACAAATAACCACAATGACGTGCAAAATGACTGCAAAGACACAAGATTAGAAGGTTTTTTGTGACCTTAAAATGAGACAAAGCAGCTACAGAGAGACACAATCAAACTTCTGTGAAATGCAACATGACAGCAAAGAGCAAAAAGATGCCAGCGAACACAAAAGAAATGAATAAAAGATGTAAAACCGACGCGGACAGATGGGAAACTCGGTGCATGAGGGGGACCCCGATCTGCTCCACTAACAGCAGCATGGGTGACATCCTCGTGCATCTGGCCCGCACGCTAACCCAAGCGTGCGCTAATGTTAGCGTAGCGGGTCAGTGTGCTGCAGCGGCTGAACTCCTGTTGGCTTTTAAAGAACTCGTGCACTTCAGCTGGAGTTATAGGAGGTGACACGTGTGTGCATGTGTGTGTGTGAACCTAACCCAGTCTGAAATGTCCTCCCCTTTGGCGGGCTCTGCCCTTCATTTAGCTCCTGCATCTTTCTGGGTTTGACTGCGTGCGTCCTTACCTGTAAGTGTCCACTTTTTCTCTCGGTGTGTGCGTACTTCTTGTGTTTGTTTCTGGAGGTATCAGCACACATTTGGGCTATTTGTCCGTCTCTGGAAGCAGAGCCTTCAGCCGTTTTAACGGATAAAACAACACATCCTTTCTAGGGATGCAAATTATCGATTAATTCATTAATCATCAGTTGATTGACCTTATCGATCGATTAACAATTAACTGATAAGCGGCTTAGTGCGTGGAATCGGGCAAAAATGGCACGAAAACGCACCTTCCATCCAAAATGGCTGCCTTCCTGTGGACGTGGGACCATGGCGGCATGAGACTTTTTTGTGCGTCTGGGCATGATGAATGAGTGTACCGAATTTTGTCGTCCCACGCGAAACTAATCCCAATGCGGGGATCATTTTAAAGCATCGTAGGGGGCGCTACAGAGTCAATGAGCGACTCCCAAAAATATAAAGTTTAGATTCTTTCATGTCGTCGACTGGCAGGTGGCGCTCGCAAAATTTCAAGAGTTTTCGAGCACCTTTTGCAAAGAACAATAACTCTTACAGATACAATAGGGTCCTTGCAGTTTCACTGCTCGGTCCCTAATAATTGTGCACTAGCTCACCTGTTGCATGTGAAACATTAAGCAAAATAAAATAAATTTTAAATACAAATTTAAACAATATGGGTAGGCCTAGCCTAGACATAATAATCTGGTAAACTGCATATGTAACCACTCCACTCCGTTCTGACCGCCTCATGTTTGTTTTTTTGTTTTTTTTGCCGCCTCACGTTTGTGTCGGGTCGAGCTCTCGCGGCTCGCGAGAATCTCGGGTCACGTTCAGGTACGTCCTGTGGGAAACGGTCTTAGATTAAAATGTTCAATTAGTCGACAATTAATTTAATTTAGTGGATTCTTATCAATTCTTAGACAATTTAGGAAACGAAAAAACAGACAATTTAGGTAACAAAGACAAGTTAGGAAACAAAGACAATTTAGGAAACAAAGACAATTTAGAAAACAAAGACAATTTAAAAAACAAAGACAATTTAGAAAACAAAGACAATTTAGGAAACAAAGACAAGTTAGAAAACAAAGACAATTTAGGAAACAAAGACAATTTAGAAAACAAAGACAAGTTAGAAAACAAAGACAAGTTAGAAAACAAAGACAATTTAAAAAACAAAGACAATTTAGAAAACAAAGACAAGTTAGAAAACAAAGACAAGTTAGAAAACAAAGACAATTTAGGAAACAAAGACAATTTAAAAAACAAAGACAATTTAGGAAACAAAGACAAGTTAGAAAACAAAGACAATTTAGGAAACAAAGACAATTTAGAAAACAAAGACAAGTTAGAAAACAAAGACAATTTAGGAAACAAAGACAATTTAAAAAACAAAGACAATTTAGAAAACAAAGACAAGTTAGAAAACAAAGACAATTTAGGAAACAAAGACAATTTAGGAAACAAAGACAATTTGGAAACAAAGACAATTTAGGAAACAAAGACAATTTAGGAAACAAAGACAATTTGGAAACAAAGACAATTTAGGAAACAAAGACAATTTAGGAAACAAAGACAATTTGGAAACAAAGACAATTTAGAAAACAAAGACAATTTGGAAACAAAGACAATTTAGAAAACAAAGACAATTTAGGAAACAAAGACAATTTAGGAAACAAAGACAATTTAGGAAACAAAGACAATTTAGGAAACAAAGACAATTTAGGAAACAAAGACAATTTAGAAAACAAAGACAATTTAGGAAACAAAGACAATTTAGAAAACAAAGACAATTTGGAAACAAAGACAATTTAGAAAACAAAGACAATTTAGAAAACAAAGACAATTTGGAAACAAAGACAATTTAGAAAACAAAGACAAGTTAGAAAACAAAGACAATTTAGGAAACAAAGACAATTTAGGAAACAAAGACAATTTAGAAAACAAAGACAATTTGGAAACAAAGACAATTTAGAAAACAAAGACAATTTAGGAAACAAAGACAATTTAGAAAACAAAGACAATTTGGAAACAAAGACAATTTAGAAAACAAAGACAATTTAGGAAACAAAGACAATTTAGGAAACAAAGACAATTTAGGAAACAAAGACAATTTAGAAAACAAAGACAATTTAGGAAACAAAGACAATTTAGAAAACAAAGACAATTTAGAAAACAAAGACAATTTAGGAAACAAAGACAATTTAGGAAACAAAGACAATTTAGGAAACAAAGACAAGTTAGAAAACAAAGACAATTTAAAAAACAAAGACAATTTAGAAAACAAAGACAATTTAGAAAACAAAGACAAGTTAGAAAACAAAGACAATTTAAAAAACAAAGACAATTTAGGAAACAAAGACATTTTTGGAAATAAAGACAATTTAGGAAAAAAGACGATTTAGAAATGGTTAGCTTTGGCTTTGTTGGACTAAAAAGCTGGAAAAAGTGGTCAGATTTGGTGAAGAAGGGACATGAAGTCAAGTTCATGATAATTGAATTGTGGCAGTGAATGAGATGGAAGATGTAGATCCAATCGCTGGAATGGATTGATGCTGCAGGATACTACGCTTTGAAAAGCAACATTTCTGGACTGAATTTATGCATTTTGAGTGAGTTCAGATCTAATAAATCTAAGGAAGCTCATGCACACAGAATCTACTGATTAATAGGGGTGGGCGAAAAAAATCGATTCATGTACATATCGCGATTTTTTTTATGGGATGATTTTAAAAATCGATTTTTCTCCCCTGAATCGATTATATTACGTCATATCCGTGTCCAGAAAAACTTCCATCAATTCATCACATTAAGTTATGTTAAAGCTAGCCCACATTTGTGCTGTGTGGACATTTCAATTCATTTTGTGACTGTAAACTTTAAAAAATGCCTCTTTTTGTCTCAGTTGAAATAAATGTCAGCTGCTGGACTGACTGACACAGACTGATGTGCATTTCTTATGGGAACAACATTCATTCTAGAAGTGTACGATTCAACTTTTTTGTTTTTTAAGGAGGAAGAAAATTGCAATTACTGATTATATCGCATCGCAATACTTGTAGAAATCGCAATTATCAAGAATCGTGATACAAATCGAATCGTGACCAAAGCATATCGTCCCACCCCTACTGATTAACAAGTAGCTGTTTGTTTCTAAATCTGAGTCTCTGCTAAATCTGAACACATGCATTCAGCTGTTCCTTCCATGGAATCACAGTCAGCTGCTGTTTTCTTAATAAAGATGTGATGCAATCCTGGAAATGCTTTAGAAAGCGACACACCTGCTGAGGTGTTTCAGATATGTCCCACCAGGAAATAATCCAGATGTTAATCCCTGCATAGAACTGAAAGCAGGTGTTTCAAACTAAACAATGTAAAACCCAAAGTCTCAGGTTTGTGCTGTAACTCGTGTTCTCGATGTGTGATCTGATGTCTGTCCACACCTCTGTGCCCCAGGTGTTCTCCGGGATCTTCACAGCAGAGATGGTGTTGAAGATCATCGCTCTGGATCCGTACTACTACTTCCAGACGGGCTGGAACATCTTTGACAGCATCATCGTGTGCCTCAGCCTGATGGAGCTCGGCCTGTCCGACGTGGAGGGGCTCAGCGTGTTGCGCTCCTTCAGACTGGTAAATACCACAGACACCGCCTCTTTAACAGCCTCCTGTCCCCAGAGACGGCAGGAATCACCTTGGAGACGGTGTAATAAAAAGATAAATTAAAGCTGCGAGCTGCTGTAGGCGGGACCGAGATGTGCGTACGTTGGGGCATGCGCTGGACGCCGTAGTCGCGCAGCTCTGCCCACACACGATACCCTTTACATACGTACGAAGTCGTCAGGGTGGACGTGTGTGCCAAGTTTCATGACTTTGCGATGATGATAACGCTCTCAAACCACAAACGCCATCACACGATTTTCACCGCCTGGCCACGCCCACACCATTCAGAGTTTGGAAAAGTTTCTCCATGATTTTATCTCCCCATGTCTTAAGAGTAACCTGGCCAAGTTTGGAAGCAGAGCCTTCAGCTGTTTGGAGCTTGTAGCATTAAATATGTAGGAGGGGTTTGATCAATTGCGAGGTGTGGAAAAAAACAAGACGTTTCCTACCACCAGTAGGTGGCGCTGTAGCTGGATGTCACTATTTTATATGTACGCGTTCAGGCTGGGTCCAGCATTCACCGTATGAAGTTTGGGACAGATTGGATAATATATGTGGAAGTTATAAGCGACTTCATTTTTTATGGCGAGTCATAAATTTGAGTCGTTGCCACGGCCACGCCCTTTGAGCTTTGAAAAAGTTGTCCAATTATTTTTCCCCCCATGTCTTAAGAGTAATCTGGCCAAGTTTGAAGCTTGTAGCATTAAATCTGTAGGACAAGTTCATATGCAAGGCGTGGAATTGGGCAAAAATGGCACGAAAACTCACCTTCCATCCAAAATGGCCGACTTCCTGTGGACGTGGGACCATGGCGACATGAGACTTTTTTGTGCGTCTGGGCATGGTGAATGAGTGTACCGAATTTTGTCGTCCCACATGAAACTAACCCCAATGCAGGACCATTTTTAAGCATCGTAGGGGGCGCTACAGAGTCAATGAGCGACTCCCAAAAATACAAAGTTTAGATTCTTTCATGTCGTCGACTGGCAGGTGGTGCTCGCAAAATTTCAAGAGTTTTCGAGCACCTTTTGCAAAGAATCGGACGGAAGACGGACGGAATAATAGGAAACAGTACAAAAGAAGCTCGTTGACAGACAGCCGAAGCACCAATGAGGCAGCAGCGTTCGTCAGGATGTGTCACATGGCCGATGATGAAGCGATGTCACTCGGCCTTAAAGTTCAGCTGCGGCCAACTACGCAGCAGCGAGGGGAAGCAGGCGAGAGCGGAGGCGGCCGCCGCCGCCGCCGCCGCCGCCATCAGACCCAGAAAACACACACACATCCTGGCAGCCCGGCTTCATCTGTCCCTGCCGATCTCTCCAAGTGTCACTCTGGACGTCGGCGGCCTCCACCAGAGGCAAACACACGCTGAGAAACACACTCATTCTTTCCTTCGCTCTGTGGGCTTCAGCCTCCTTTCTGTGGCTTTAACACGTTTTAATACAGAGAAGCTGTCGCCAAACCAAAGCAACTTACAGTCAGTGTCATGTTTCTGTGGATTAATGTGTTCCCTGGGGCCACGCTCACCTCCTGAATAACACCCAGGACCTATCCAGGACCTAAAAACTACTTTCTAAACCTTTGAACCTTTGTCCTCAACGTATCCTGATGCTTCAGGAGTCGAGTCAGACTTGGATAACTCACTGCTGGACTTTACTTTAGCAAAGAGTTAAAGGGACAGTTCGCCTCTTTTGACATGAAGCTGTGTAACATCCCATATCAGCAACATCATTTCTGAACATCTTCTTACCCCCTGCTGCGTCCTGTGAGCCGAGTTCCAGCCTCGTTTTGGTGTTGATGAAGGTAGTCCAGCTAGTTGGCTGGGGCTTAAAAAACAATATGTTCAACAGAGTAATACATTTGCATCACAAAATGGTTCTCCAGGAAAAAGTCAGACCTCACAATCGCTTGGCCCTATTTTCTCTCCCTTCGTATCACTGCCTGCTGTGCAGACCGAGCAGCAAACACCGTAACAGGCGCGGCTGTCGGCAGCCGAGGGAAGTTGAATGTTTGGAAGTCTTAGTTCTTCTTAGTTCTGAGTTAATCCTGTAAAATCTGAATAAAGTGGACCAAACGTTTTGTTTTTACAGCAACACCAGAGAAGTTTGTGAACCCTCCAACTATGAGCTTATGACAGGTTTTACAGGGACTTTAGTTCTGGTGTGAAACCGCACCTCCCTGTTTGACATTTCTGTTGTTTCTGATGGCGTCTGATGGCGTCTGATGGTTTCTGATGGTTTCTGATGGTTTCTGATGGTTTCTGTTGACGTCTGATGGTTTCTGATGGCGTCTGATGGCGTCTGATGGTTTCTGATGGTTTCTGTTGACGTCTGATGGTTTCTGATGGCGTCTGATGGCGTCTGATGGTTTCTGATGGTTTCTGATGGCGTCTGATGGTTTCTGATGGCGTCTGATGGTTTCTGTTGACGTCTGATGGTTTCTGATGGCGTCTGATGGCGTCTGATGGCGTCTGATGGTTTCTGATGGTTTCTGATGGCGTCTGATGGTTTCTGATGGTTTCTGTTGACGTCTGATGGTTTCTGATGGCGTCTGATGGCGTCTGATGGTTTCTGATGGTTTCTGATGGCGTCTGATGGTTTCTGATGGCGTCTGATGGTTTCTGTTGACGTCTGATGGTTTCTGATGGCGTCTGATGGCGTCTGATGGTTTCTGATGGTTTCTGATGGCGTCTGATGGCGTCTGATGGTTTCTGATGGTTTCTGTTGACGTCTGATGGTTTCTGATGGCGTCTGATGGCGTCTGATGGTTTCTGATGGTTTCTGATGGCGTCTGATGGTTTCTGATGGCGTCTGATGGTTTCTGTTGACGTCTGATGGTTTCTGATGGCGTCTGATGGCGTCTGATGGCGTCTGATGGCGTCTGATGGCGTCTGATGGTTTCTGATGGTTTCTGATGGCGTCTGATGGTTTCTGATGGTTTCTGTTGACGTCTGATGGTTTCTGATGGCGTCTGATGGCGTCTGATGGTTTCTGATGGTTTCTGATGGCGTCTGATGGTTTCTGATGGCGTCTGATGGTTTCTGTTGACGTCTGATGGTTTCTGATGGCGTCTGATGGCGTCTGATGGTTTCTGATGGTTTCTGATGGCGTCTGATGGTTTCTGATGGTTTCTGTTGACGTCTGATGGTTTCTGATGGCGTCTGATGGTTTCTGATGGCGTCTGATGGCGTCTGATGGCGTCTGATGGTTTCTGTTGGTGTCTGATGGTGTCTGATGGCGTCTGATGGCGTCTGATGGTTTCTGATGGCGTCTGATGGCTCCTGATGGTTTCTGTTGGTGTCTGATAGCGTCTGATGGTGTCTGATGGTTTCTGATGGCGTCTGATGGCTCCTGATGGCGTCTGTTGGCGTCTGATGGTTTCTGATGGCGTCTGATGGCGTCTGATGGTTTCTGTTGGCGTCTGATGGCGTCTGATGGTTTCTGATAGCGTCTCATGGTTTCTGTTGGTGTCTGATGGTTTCTGATGGCGTCTGATGGCGTCTGATGGCGTCTGATGGTTTCTGATGGCGTCTGTTGGCGTCTGATGGTTTCTGTTGGCGTCTGATGGCGTCTGATGGTTTCTGATGGCGTCTCATGGTTTCTGATGGTTTCTGATGGCGTCTGATGGCGTCTGATGGTTTCTGATGGCGTCTGATGGCGTCTGATGGCGTCTGATGGTGTCTGATGGTGTCTGATGGCGTCTGATGGTTTCTGTTGATGTCTGATGGCGTCTGATGGCGTCTGATGGTTTCTGTTGGTGTCTGATGGCGTCTGGTGGCGTCTGATGGTTTCTGTTGGTGTCTGATGGCGTTTGATGGTTTCTGTTGGTGTCTGATGGCGTCTGGTGGCGTCTGATGGTTTCTGATGGTTTCTGATGGCGTCTGATGGCGTCTGATGGTGTCTGATGGTGTCTGATGGCGTCTGATGGTTTCTTATGGCGTCTGATGGCGTCTGATGGTGTCTGATGGTGTCTGATGGCGTCTGATGGTTTCTTTTGGTGTCTGATGGCGTCTGATGGTTTCTGTTGGTGTCTGATGGCGTCTGATGGCGTCTGATGGTTTCTGTTGGTGTCTGATGGCGTCTGATGGTTTCTGATGGTGTCTGATTGCGTCTGATGGCGTCTGATGGTTTCTGTTGGTGTCTGATGGTGTCTGATGGCGTCTGATGGCGTCTGATGGTGTCTGATGGTGTCTGATGGCGTCTGATGGTTTCTGTTGGTGTCTGATGGCGTCTGATGGCGTCTGATGGTTTCTGTTGGTGTCTGATGGTGTCTGATGGCGTCTGATGGCGTCTGTTCGCATCTGAGGTTGAGATTTATCCTTATTTCTAACCCACAGTCCTCTTTTCTCTCCGTTTTCATCGCAGCTTCGCGTATTCAAGCTGGCTCGCTCATGGCCGACTCTCAACACCCTGATCAAGATCATTGGGAACTCCATGGGCGCCCTGGGCAACCTGACGCTGGTCCTCGCCATCATCGTCTTCATCTTTGCTGTGGTGGGCATGCAGCTGTTTGGGAAGAACTACCAGGTGAGGACGCCGTGCACACGCCTGCCGGCTGTCGCCGTGTCCGTGTTTGCTCACCCGCTTCCTTCCCTGATTTCTTCAGGACTGCGTCTGTAAGATCTCCAAGGACTGCACTCTTCCTCGCTGGCACATGAAGGACTTCTTCCACTCCTTCCTCATCGTCTTCAGGGTGCTGTGCGGCGAGTGGATAGAGACCATGTGGGACTGCATGGAGGTGGCCGGGCAGCCGCTCTGCCTCCTGGTCTTCATGCTGGTCATGGTGATTGGAAACCTGGTGGTGAGTTACCGTTACCTCCTGCTCGGTCATTTATTGCTCAGGTTCTCCACTCCGGGTCTTTGCTCGTTTCACTTTGGGTTGGATCAGGAGCAGAATGTCTCCTCTGGGTTTGGTCGGCCTGTTTGTACCTCTGTGGATGTTGGATTTCTCAGGATGTTTATCTGCTGGGTGCTCTGTGGGAGGATGCTGAGGTCAGAGGAGCACAAGAAGAAGAACAGCCTGTTTTATTCATCGGCTGTGTTCGAAACCGCATACTACATACTACATACTAAATACTACATACTTACATACTACATGCTACACACTACATACTGCATACTACATATTTCCATACTACATGCTACATGCATACTACATACTACATACTTACATACTACATGCTACATACTACATACTACATGCTACATGCTACATGCTACATACTACATGCTACATACTACATACTTACATACTTCATACTACATGCTACATACTACATATTTCCATACTACATGCTACATACTACATACTACATGCTACATACTTACATACTACATGCTACATACTTACATACTACATGCTACATGCTACATACTACATGCTACATACTACATACTTACATACTTCATACTACATGCTACATACTACATATTTCCATACTACATGCTACATACTACATACTACATGGTACATGCTACATACTTACATACTACATGCTACATACTTACATACTACATGCTACATGCTACATACTACATGCTACATACTACATACTTACATACTTCATACTACATGCTACATACTACATATTTCCATACTACATACTACATGCTACATACTACATGCTACATACTACATACTTACATACTACATACTACATGCTACATACTTACATACTACATACTTACATACTACATGATACATACTACATACTTACATACTACATGCTACATACCTACATGCTACATACTGCATGCTACATACGACATACTACATACTTACATACTACATGCTACATACTACATATTTCCATACTACATGCTATATGCTACATACTACATGCTACATACTACATGCTACATGCTACATATATCCATACTACACACTTACATACTACATGCTACACACTACATACTGCATACTACATATTTCCATACTACATGCTACATACTACATGATACATACTACATGCTACATGCATCCTACATGCTACATACTTACATACTACATGCGACATACTACATACTGCATACTACATATTTCCATACTACATGCTACATACTACATGATACATACTACATGCTACATGCATCCTACATGCTACATACTTACATACTACATGCTACATACTACATACTTACATACTACATGCTACATACTACATGCTACATACTACATACTACATGCTACATACTACATACTACATGCTATATACTACATACTTACATACTTCATACTACATGCTACATACTACATACTTACATACTTACATACTTACATGCTACATACTACATGCTACATACTACATACTACATATTTCCATACTACATACTACATGCTACATACTACATACTACATGCTACATACTACATACTTACATACTACATACTACATACTTACATGCTACATACTACATGCTACATACTACATGCTACATACTTACATACTACATGCTACATACTACATACTTACATACTACATGCTACATGCTACATACTACATACTTACATGCTACATACTACATACTTACATACTACATGCTACATACTACATACTTACATACTACATGCTACATACTACATGCTACATACTACATATTTCCATACTACATGCTACATGCTACATATATCCATACTACATACTTACATACTACATGCTACATGCTACATACTACATACTTACATACTACATGCTACATACTACATACTACATACTTACATACTACATGCTACATACTACATATTTCCATACTACATGCTACATGCTACATATATCCATACTACATACTTACATACTACATGCTACATACTACATATTTCCATACTACATGCTACATGCTACATATATCCATACTACATACTACATACATCCATACTGCATACTCATCGATCTGACAGTATGCAGAGTGTTTACCCACAATGCATTTCGCTCCTGCCCGAGCCGAAATCAGCCGGCCTGAAGCTGATTTCTCTTAAGCTCTAAACTCTGTAAACTTTAGCAACATTTGAAACATTTTCAGGTGAGAAAGTAGTCGTTTAGATCCCCAACGTGTTGAAAACCTGACAAAATACCGGCTGTTTACAATTTTGTTCCCACGAATTCGGCGCTACTAAAGCTAGCCGCAGTGAGCTAACGCACTTCCGGTTATTTTCACAAAATAAAATACCCGTTGCCTTTTATCATAGGGAAAGCCATTACCATACAATTGGTGCTTTTGTTTTGAAAACAGAAAGTGAACCTACCCTCGTTGTAGCTAGCTTGAAACTGCCGTTTTGACAGGAAATGACACTCGGCGACGTCACGTTCCATTGCATCTTGGGTAGTTTGAGTATGAGTAGTAACCTCATGATGCATACCCAACACTTCAGAGAATCTAGTATGCATCCGGGAACTTCTCGCTTACTCAAACCCGCATACTAACTCAAACAGTTAGTATGAGTAGTGGGAGAAGTGGGAGAAGTAGGAGAAGTATGCGGTTTGGAACACAGCCATCTCTTTGGGGAGGAAATGTTGACCTTCTGACCTCCGCTCTTCTTCTTCTCTTTCCCTCCCTCCCGTTTGACCTTCTGACATTTCTATCTGACTCCACATGTGGAGCTCAGCCGACAGCTTTTCCTCCTCCTCTCTGTCGGTCTTTCTTTTCCACACTTTGTTGCTTTGACGTACATTTAGCTTTCATTCTTTCACTTCAGAGCTGAAACGATTGATTTAATTCGTATAGAACTGAGTCGTCATGAGTTAAAGGGACAGTCGCCTGAGGGATTCGGCACTGAGACCTGATGTCAGCTGCACAGATTGTTTAGGCTGAAGAAAGAGATTTTAGTTTATAGGACCACAAAGGATCAGATTCATTTATGTTGATGGTGGAATTGGATTGGACGACAGTAATGTGAGAGAAATACATCTGAGACAGTCTGATTGATGCATGATGTCACAGATTTGTACAGAAAAGGACTTTTCTGTCCCAAACGTTGAGATTTAAGATCTGGAAAGTGGAACAAGTGGAAACTAAACAGCATGTGCAGGGAAGCTGACGGTGAAACATCAGAACTCCAAAGGTCTGAAGTAAAGCCATCAGCGCCCATATCAGACATATATTTCTTCTTTTTATAGTTTCCTTCAGCAACCGTGGCCCAAATTCACTGAATACATTCCTCCAAATGTTGGAACTTCTGACGTTAAATCCAATTGTTGGTACTGAATTAAGTTCTGTCACTTTTGATTCACAAAATGCTCGAATAGCCGACATTACTCGTGGCTTTTGGTCCGCTCTCATTTCTAAAACACGGTATTTTCATGCTGACAAAGTCACGCCAGGACTATTTCGGGCTGTGACCCCGACACCAAAAGCATCAGAACATCCCTACAAATCTGAGACATTTACAAGAAGATTTAGAGACGACTTCACCTTCATTTAGCAGAAGTTTTTATCTAAAGTAATTTGGGGTTTAGCGTCTTTCTCAAAGCACACCTCGACATATTGGCATGAACCAGCAGCCCAGAGGGCGACATCCTGAGCTGCAGATAAACTCCAAACAGCCTGAACACGCGTGCAGCCGCGTTGTGGCGCGCTGGTGTTGTTCCAGACGAGCCTGGTTGGAACACGTGTGTTTTTGGAGAACTAGAAGAACGAGCTTGGGAAGTTAGTCCTCGAGTTTGTCCGAAGCTGTTTGAACCCTCCTGTTATCAAATATAGTTTCATGTGCTGCGTGTAAAACTGCTGCAAGAAACATCTGGGTGTAAAACTGTTGCTGGAAACATTTGGGTATAAAACATCTGGGTGTAAAACTGTTGCTGGAAACATTTGGGTATAAAACATCTGGGTGTAAAACTGTTGCTGGAAACATTTGGGTATAAAACATCTGGGTGTAAAACTGTTGCTGGAAACATCTGGGTAAAGGAAGAGTAAAGGAATGTAACGCAAACACAGACCATGTTTTTATCAACTCAGATTTTGACATTTATTGGATGAATCAGTATTTTCTTGGTGGCTTTCTGCTCTTCAGCGCCTGAAAGCAAAGAGCAGTTTGTGAACCTTAGAGCTATGCGCTTCAGGCCTGAAACTGACCTGGAGCGTCCGTGGGGCTGAGATTCTGCAGTTTATTACTAAGCCTGACAGGAAATGCATGAGCAGGGTTCAGTTTTGTTTTTATGGCCAAACAGGAAATAAATTTGCCAAAGTGTCTTCTTGTGTTACCTTGAAGTTCCCCTGAAATGCTTCTCTGAGTGCTCGGCTGAAATTCAAAATGTGAGAAGCTAATTTATTGGATCAATTGGATCAAAGTTTGTGTTTGCACACAGGAAGCGTCTCACTTTAGCGGCTGCGAATAGTTGCTGTGAGTTATTCCAAACAGCATGTTCCTCTCTGTGTTTGGGACGTGGAGCTTCTGCCTCTGCAGGCTGGAGCAGCTCGGGGTGTTTTCCTCGTGCAGAACAGCTGTAATCTGCCTCAGACACTCAGCTGTGCAGGGGCCGCCCAGCTGAAAGATTTCCTTTCTTCTGATTTCTATCTGTCGTCTCCTCTTACGCTGTAACCCCCTCAGACGCAGCGTCTCCTTTTACCCGCCTTTCCCCCGCAGCATGAATGCATCATGTCTACACCTCTAAACGCATCAGTCAATCCATCACCGAGTGTGTTCTGACCAGAGCGATTCAGATCAGTCAGGTGGCAGGAACTGGAGAAGAGAGACTCCATCTTATCTGATGCGTCTGGGAGAAGGATATTCAGAGCGTGGGGTCGCTCTCTCCTGTTTCCTCAGGCGTTCATCAGGAGCTCGATGAGGAGGAGGGACAGCGGGGATGAGGAAGGGAGAAAGGGGTGTAAACAAAAACATGAAAGAAGAAAAACTGGGAAACTTTAAAAGAACACAAGAATGTGGAGCAGGCAACATGATTAAAAAACATGAAAGAGCTTAATGGAGATGCGGAGGGACCGTTTAATTCTGGGGCTGATTAGCATCGCGCTCCTTAAAGGTGCAACGTATAGGATGTAGATGGATTTAGTTTAAAAACACGCTGAATCCCTCGTTGAGTTATTTCCATGTCGTGCACTAATGCAAATACAGCGAATGCTGCATTTCCTCCAGTAGATCGGCCTGAATACAGGCTTTAAAGGGGAACTCCGGGGCATTTGAAGCGTGTTTCCATTGCTAGAGGTTGTCAAATACTGCCAGTAGGACACAGAGAGGTGCGTATCTGCGCTCCCTGTGTGGAGATCGCTCTGTCCGCACAGCGTGTCATGCGAGGCTAATACGTGGTGGCTAAGGGGCAAGCGCTAACCCTTCCACGTAAAACAACAACTTGCACACAGCAGAAACGTCACACCACTTTATAACCCATCCGACAATAAAGTCACAAGCCTTACCATCAAAACCATATGCATGGTTCTCACATTACTGGCATGGGGACGTTACAAAACAACTTTATAAACAGCATGTCACTCACCGGCTGGCTGTAGGCTCGCGCATGTGAAAGCCCAGAAGAGTCGATGGACGATAATCCCATATACAAAACAATTATATTCTCTAGAAAAACTGCGTTCAAGCATTTAAAACATTACAAGAATATTACTGGGCATGTATTGTTGTAATGTTTTAAATACTTGAACGCAGTTTTTCTAGAGAAGATAATTGTTTTGTATATGGGATTATTCTCCATCGACTCTTTTGGGCTTTCACATGCGCGAGCCTACAACCAGCCGGTGAGTTACATGCTGTTTATAAAGTTGTTTTGTAACGTCCCCATGCCAGTAATGTGAGAACCATGCATATGGTTTTGATGGTAAGGCTTGTGACTTTATTGTCGGATGGGTTATAAAGTGGTGTGACGTTTCTGCAGTGTGCAAGTTGTTGTTTTACGTGGAAGGGTTAGCGCTTGCCCCTTAGCCACCACGTATTAGCCTCGCATGACACGCTGTGCGGACAGAGCGATCTTCACACAGAGAGCACAGATCTGGACCTCTCTGTGTCCTACTAGCAGTATTTGACAACCTCTAGCAATGGAAACACGCTTCAAATGCCCCGGAGTTCCGCTTTAAGGCTGTATCATAAGCTAGCATTAGCAACATGCAGCTAGCTCACCTGAGCCCTGGGGTGGAGGGATGTCAAATCAAATCAAATTTATTTGTACACTGGAAAAAATCCAAGTCTTACAGAGTATATTTGTCTCATTTCTAGTGAAAATATATCATTACACTTAATATAAGACACAACTGCTTAACAAGTACTATTTCAGCCAGATATAGGGACTTGTTTGAAGACAATACATCTGGAATATCTTGTTAAATGAAAAAGTCTTGAAAACATCTTGTTTTGAGTCACATATCATATGAAACAAGCTTTTTTTTTTTACATTTGAAGAGGTTTTTAAGCTAATTTCAAGATCACTTTTATCTCAAAAGTCCTAAATATCACATCTTATTTCAAGAAATCTTGACAAGCCGATTTTCACTGGTTCCATTGGCAGATTTATTTGATTATTTCAAGCAAAAACGTCTTTTATTTGTTGTTTTTTTAACTTATTTTTGGAGGGGCATTTTTTCCAGTGTATAGCACATTTCATGTACAAAACAATTCAAAGTGCTTTACATAAAATAAAAGCATTGCAGCAGGGAGTGGAAGAAGCATTAAAAATACATTAAAGAATATAAAAAGAAACAAATTAATTAAAAATCAGCAACAGTCCAGATAAGTTCAAAGATATCGTGCAGATTTCATGCATAGACACATGAGAACAGAAATGTTTTTAACCTGGATTTAAAAATGTCTCCATTTGGTGAAAGTTTAATCTCCACTGGCAGTTTGTTCCACTTGTTTGCAGTATAACAGCTAAATGCTGCTTCTCCATTTTTAGTCTGGACTCTGGACTGGACCAGCTGACCTGAGTCCTTGGATCTAAGAGCTCTGCTGGCTTTATATTCTCTGAACAGATCACAGACGTAAACCATCAGCTTTTATAATCTACTCTGTGTGAGATGAAAGTCTGTAACTACTGTAACCACAACCAGGCGCATAATGGGCGCATAAAACACCACAAACATAAACACAAAACCAAATCTAACATGATTAGAACATTATTCCTAAAACTGGAGCTTCGGGAGAAAGAAAACGAGATAATTACTGAGCAACAGCAGCAGAGAGAAGGGCTGGAATGCACCTCTTCTTTTTTACTCCCCCCTTTTTGTCCTTCATCTCTTTCACTGCCTCCTCTTCTTCGTCTCTGTTGTTATTAATACACACTGAAGTGTGTTCTCATCTTCACCAGCCAGTGGATCATGATGTGTGTGTGTGTGTGCAGCAATAATGGAGTCCCACTCATCTATTTAGCTTAATGGTCTCATGGATATTTAATAACGAGCTTGATATGCCAGACAGCCTCCTCACACACACAACAGCGTCTCATTCTTCTGCAACAGGAAGTGTATCTGCCCCTGCAGAGGGATATGCTGACCCAACGCAGGGAATACACAACAACATGCGGGTGTGCGTGTGTCACCATGACCGAACCTTTCCAATTCATCTGATTTATCCCTTTAGAAATGGCCTCATTGTGCTCACCTCAGCTGGTGTGTGTGTGTGGAGGCATTTGTGCATGAATGCTTTCACCTGTGTGTGGGTGTGTGTGTGTGTGTGTTTGGGTTTTTGTTGCCCGATGTCAAATGTCACATCCTGTAACAGAAAGAGCGAAGGGGTGGAAGTGGAATGGAAGGACGTTAGAATATACGGAGAAGCAGGGAAGAAAGAATCAGAATCAGAAAAAACTTTATTTATCCCCGAAGGGCAATTAGAAGGGCGAAGAGCGGTCCATTAAAAGAAGAGCAAGAAAATGGAATCATAAAGAGAATAAAACACAGAAGGGGTGACAAAAAATAAATAATAAAATAAATTAAAAAAATAAATTAAAATATTTAGCAAATAAATTAAAATATTTAGCAAATAAATTAAAATATTTAGCAAATAAATAAAATAAGGCGTCGATTAAATTAAAATGACAATGCGATTAAAGAAATGATGGGATGTAGGATAAGGGAAGAAAATAAGGAAAACAAAGGAAGGAATTAGAGAAAGGGTGGAAAATGGAGGAAGGAAGAAAAGTTAGAGAGAAGAAAGGGAAGCAAAGAGATGGAGGGAAGAAGAGAAACAAAGGAGGAGAACGATGTGGAAACAGGAAGGAACGTCAATAAGATGTATGAGAGATGAGAGAAAGTACACTGAAAAAACAACTCATAAGATTTACTTTGTATATATTTATTTAAACAAGTAAAGTCTACTTGTTTTTTACTCAAAATTTTAAGTAAATGTTATATATCTGTAGTATTTGCTGTTATGAAGTAACTTAGTAGATTTTAACGATACACTTTCAGAGTAAAGTTTATGTAGTATTTCTAGGTTTATGTACATACAACTATTAAACATTTAAATTGTATGAGGAAACCTAAGTAAAACTTACTCTTCCCCCATAATTCATGTATTACGTTAATAAAATGTTTAATTTAGAAGCTCTAGTTCTTACTGAATCTTAAAAATACAAGATAGAAGTGACGACAGTTACTCTAATAGAGTTTACTTCACCAAAAAGTCACTTTTTTCAGTGCAGAGAGATGGAAGCAAGGAAGAGATGGAGAGAAAAAAGAAATGAAAGACGTAATTAAAATACAGAATGATGGGAGGAAGAAAGATAAAGAAAAGAAAAGTGTGAAACAGAGAAGGAAACACTGAATAAGAGAAACTTTAAGGAAGAATAACGAGAATAAAATGAAAGATGACAGAAGGAAGAAGTGAAGGATGTCAGCCATGGAAAGAAAGAAAGAAAGAAAAAAAGAAAGAAAGTAAAAGGAGAGAACAGAGGGATACGTGGACTGATGAAGGAGGGATGAGGAAAAGAAAAAAGGGGACTAAAAGGAAGGATGAAGGATAACGACAGGAGGAAAAGAAAGAGAATGAGGAGAGAATGAAGGGATGGAGACTGAAAGAAAGTAAGAGCAGGAAAGGAGGAGAATGAGAAAGAAAAGGGATTAAAAAAGAAAGAAGGAAAGACAGAAACATGGAATGAAGGTAGAAATGGGTAGAGACAGAAGAAAGAATAGAAACCAAAAGGATGGAATGATATTTGGATGAAAGAAAAAGAAGAGAAGAAGAAGGGATCAAAAGAGGAAAAATATGAGGAACAAAAAAAATGAAATGAGAGAAGATTTTAGGGATGTTAAGATAATGAGAAGAAAGGAGAGAAAGAAAGAAAGAAAGTCAGGGAATAAAGCTTAAACCTGGAAAAGAAAGTGATAGATGGGAAGGAGTGATGGAGGAAAGGTGGGAAAGAAAAAGGAGGGAGAGGATAAAAGGAAGGAATATGGACAGAGCATGAAGGAAAGAGGAGAGACAACTGGGAAGGCAGGACTGAGGAAAGGAGGAGTGGGTGAAAGGGACGAGAGGATGGATGGATGGGAATGACGGAGGAAAAGAATAAAAGAAGTAAGAGTGTGGGACAAAAGAAAGAGAAGAAGGAAGGGATGAGGGGAGGAATAAAGAAGGAAGAAATGAGGGGAGGGATAAAGAAGGATGGGAGGAATAAAGAAGGATGGGAGGAATAAAGGAGGAAGAAGTGAAGGGAGGAATAAAGAAGGAGGGGAGGAATAAAGAAGGAATAAAGAAGGAGGGGAGGAATAAAGAAGGAATAAAGAAGGAGGGAGGAATAAAGAAGGAATAAAGGAGGAATAAAGAAGGAGGGAGGAATAAAGAAGGAATAAAGAAGGAGGGGAGGAATAAAGAAGGAATAAAGAAGGAGGGGAGGAATAAAGAAGGAAGAAATGGAGGGAGGAATAAAGGAGGTAGGAATAAAGAAGGAGGGAAGGAATAAAGAAGGAATAAAGGAGGGAGGAATAAAGGAGGAATAAAGGAGGGAGGAATAAAGGAGGAATAAAGAAGGAGGGGAGGAATAAAGAAGGAAGGGAGGAATAAAGAAGGAATAAAGAAGGAGGGAGGAATAAAGGAGGAATAAAGAAGGAGGGGAGGAATAAAGAAGGAATAAAGAAGGAGGGGAGGAATAAAGAAGGAAGAAATGGAGGGAGGAATAAAGGAGGTAGGAATAAAGAAGGAGGGAAGGAATAAAGAAGTAATAAAGGAGGAATAAAGAAGGAGGGGAGGAATAAAGAAGGAATAAAGAAGGAGGGAAGGAATAAAGAAGGAGGGAGGAATAAAGAAGGAATAAAGAAGGAGGGGAGGAATAAAGAAGGAATAAAGAAGGAGGGAGGAATAAAGGAGGAATAAAGAAGGAGGGAGGAATAAAGAAGGAATAAAGAAGGAGGGAAGGAATAAAGGAGGAATAAAGAAGGAGGGAGGAATAAAGAAGGAATAAAGAAGGAGGGAGGAATAAAGGAGGAATAAAGAAGGAGGGAGGAATAAAGAAGGAAGAAATGGAGGGAGGAATAAAGAAGGAGGGGAGGAATAAAGGAGGAAGAAATGAAGGGAGGAATAAAGGAGGAAGAAATGAAGGGAGGAATAAAGAAGGAGGGGAGGAATAAAGAAGGAATAAAGAAGGAGGGGAGGAATAAAGGAGGAAGAAATGAAGGGAGGAATAAAGGAGGTAGGAACAAAGGAGGGAAGGAATAAAGAAGGAAGAAATGGAGGGAGGAATAAAGAAGGAGGGAGGAATAAAGAAGGAAGAAATGGAGGGAGGAATAAAGGAGGTAGGAATAAAGAAGGAGGGGAGGAATAAAGAAGGAAGAAATGAAGGGAGGAATAAAGAAGGAGGGGAGGAATAAAGGAGGAAGAAATGAAGGGAGGAATAAAGAAGGAGGGGAGGAATAAAGGAGGAAGAAATGAAGGGAGGAATAAAGGAGGGGAGGAATAAAGGAGGAAGAAATGAAGGGAGGAATAAAGGAGGTAGGAACAAAGGAGGGAAGGAATAAAGAAGGAGGGGAGGAATAAAGAAGGAAGAAATGGAGGGAGGAATAAAGGAGGTAGGAATAAAGAAGGAAGAAATGGAGGGAGGAATAAAGGAGGTAGGAATAAAGAAGGAGGGGAGGAATAAAGAAGGAAGAAATGGAGGGAGGAATAAAGGAGGTAGGAATAAAGAAGGAGGGGAGGAATAAAGGAGGAAGAAAGAAGGAATAAAGAAGGAGGGAGGAATAAAGGAGGAAGGAATCATGAAACGAATGTGATGAAGAACAGAATGCTCAGAGGAAAAAGTCTGAAGACAAAACTTCTCCGGGCCAACCTTCGTCACGGAGACGGTTACCATGGAGGATGTGAGACCTGGTTGCCGTGACAGTGAGGCCCATGATGTAACACCCAGAATGCACTGGGGTGAGAGGGGGGACCGGCCTGTTTGCAGGTGTACAGTAACGCAAAATAACTGATTCTGATTGGATGAAAACTTAAACAGAGTTAAACTCTGCTCACACACACACACACACACACACACACATGCACAATGATGATGTCACGTTTTATCAGCCAGTTGTGTGTGTGTGTGTGTGTGTGTGTGTGTGTGTGTGTGTGTGTGTGTGTTTGTGTTTGATGAGCATCTGTGCTTTCACCGGCAGATAAAGACAGAGGTGGGAATTACCTCTTATCTCACGCACACACCTGGGTACATCACTCTGTGTGTGTGTGTGCACGTGTGTGTGCACGTGTGTAACGCCACGCCTCCACGTGATGGACATTTAAAAACAACAACCCTTCGTGTTTGTTCTCCACGAGTTTGTTTTTGTCTCCAGAATCAGTGCGACACCTTTGTTCTGCTTCTCCTGTCAGAGTGCCTCCTCCTTAAAGAGTGCATGTGTGTGTGCGTGCATGTGTGTGTGCACGTGTGCAGCTCTGCACAGACAGAAGCAGCTGAGCAGATGTTTGGTTTTATGACAAACGAGCGGCTGAATGTGTTTGGCTGAGTCAGCGCCTCAGCTGCAGCACACCTGCCGACTCCCCTTCCTGCTCCTTTACTTCCTCTCACCTTATTATCTCATCACACACGTCTGCTCACTGGCTCTGAATGCTTTCCAGGGCTGCTCACACACCCACCAACCAGCAGTTTGACAAACATCTGCTGGAGAACACCAGACCTAAAGGTTGACTTTGGGCCTCATGCAAGAACATTTTCGTATTTTTATTCTAAATTTCTCTTAGGCTGTGTTCGAAACCGCCTACTGCATACTACATACTACATACTTCCATACTGCATACTACATACTTCCATACTGCAATACTCCATACTACATACTACATACTACATACTGCATACTTCCATACTGCAATACTCCATACTACATACTGCATACTACATACTGCATACTACATACTTCCATACTACATATTGCATACTACATACTACATACTGCATACTTCCATACTGCAATACTACATACTACATACTGCATACTTCCATACTCCATACTCCATACTGCAATACTACATACTACATACTGCATACTTCCATACTGCATACTACATACTCCATACTACATACTGCATACTACATACTACATACTTCCATACTGCATACTCCATACTGCATACTGCATACTTCCATACTGCAATACTCCATACTTCCATACTGCATACTCCATACTTCCATACTGCATACTCCATACTTCATACTTCCATACTGCATACTTCCATACTGCAATACTCCATACTTCCATACTGCATACTCCATACTGCAATACTACATACTGCATACTTCCATACTGCATACTTCCATGCTACATACTGCATACTACATACTGCATACTACAAACTACATACTTCCATACTGCAATACTCCATACTTCCATACTGCATACTACATACTACATACTTCCATACTTCCATACTCCATACTCCATACTTCCATGCTACATACTGCATACTACATACTGCAATATTCCATACTGCATACTACATACTGCATACTACATACTGCAATACTCCATACTGCAATACTACATACTACATACTGCATACTTCCATACTGCAATACTACATACTACATACTTCCATACTTCCATACTCCATACTCCATACTTCCATGCTACATACTGCATACTACATACTGCAATATTCCATACTGCATACTACATACTGCATACTCCATACTGCAATACTCCATACTGCAATACTGCAATACTACATACTACATACTGCATACTTCCATACTGCAATACTACATACTACATACTGCATACTTCCATACTGCATACTACATACTCCATACTGCATACTACATACTGCATACTACATACTACATACTTCCATACTGCATACTCCATACTGCAATACTCCATACTTCCATACTGCAATACTCCATACTTCCATACTGCATACTTCCATACTGCAATACTCCATACTTCCATACTGCATACTTCCATACTGCAATACTCCATACTGCAATACTACATACTTCCATACTGCATACTTCCATACTGCAATACTCCATACTGCAATACTACATACTGCATACTTCCATACTGCATACTTCCATACTGCAATACTCCATACTTCCATGCTACATACTGCATACTTCCATACTGCATACTTCCATACTGCAATACTCCATACTGCAATACTACATACTGCATACTTCCATACTGCATACTTCCATACTGCAATACTCCATACTGCAATACTACATACTGCATACTTCCATACTGCATACTTCCATACTGCAATACTCCATACTTCCATGCTACATACTGCATACTACATACTGCAATATTCCATACTGCATACTACATACTGCATACTACATACTACATACTTCCATACTGCAATACTCCATACTTCCATACTGCATACTACATACTACATACTTCCATACTTCCATACTCCATACTCCATACTTCCATGCTACATACTGCATACTACATACTGCAATATTCCATACTGCATACTACATACTACATACTTCCATACTGCAATACTCCATACTTTCATACTGCATACTTCCATACTGCATACTTCCATACTGCAATACTCCATACTTCCATACTGCATACTCCATACTGCAATACTCCATACTGCAATACTACATACTACATACTGCATACTTCCATACTGCATACTCCATACTGCATACTCCATACTGCAATACTCCATACTGCAATACTACATACTACATACTCCATACTTCCATACTGCATACTTCCATACTGCAATACTCCATACTGCATACTACATACTGCAATATTCCATACTGCATACTACATACTCCATACTTCCATACTGCATACCACATACTTCCATACTGCATACTCTATACTACATACTACAATACTCCATACTTCCATACTGCATTACTCCATACTTCCATGCTACATACTGCAATACTACATACTTCCATACTGCATAATACTCGATCAGACAGTATGTTGAGCGTTTACCCACAATGCATTTCGCTCCTGCCCGAGCTGAAATCAGCCGGCCTGAAGCTGATTTCTCTTAAGCTCTAAACTCTGTAAACTTTAGCAACATTTGAAACATTTTCAGGTGAGAAAGTAGTCGTTTAGATCCCCAACGTGTTGAAAACCTGACAAAATACCGGCTGTTTACAATTTTGTTCCCACGAATTCGGCGCTACTAAAGCTAGCCGCAGTGAGCAACGCACTTCCGGTTATTTTTACAAAATAAAATACCCGTTGCCTTTTATCATAGGGAAAGCCATTACCATACAATTGGTGCTTTTGTTTTGAAAACAGGAAGTGAACCTACCCTCGTTGTAGCTAGCTTGAAACTGCCGTTTTGACAGGAAATGACGATCGGCGACGTCACGTTACGTTGCATCTTGGGTAGTTTGAGTATGAGTAGTAACCTCATGATGCATACCCAACATTTCAGAGAATCTAGTATGGATCCGGGAACTTAAAAAAAGTTAAAGTTAGTAGGAGTAGTAGGAGTAGTAGGAGTAGTAGGCGGTTTCGAACACAGCCATACTTTTTCGTACGAACACGCCACGTCAGATTCAACAAACGATTTGAAGTGTCATTACAAGTTTGATACGACTGATAGCTAATAAAGAAGAAAGTCTCTCAGTTTTATAAATAAAATGAAAATAATGACTGAATATTAAACCAAAGTGAGTCTGATTTACATTAACAGTCTGTGTGAAAGTCGACCAGAAGCTCAGCTGTGCTGTGGCCTTTCAGTGTGTGTGTGTGTGTGTGTGTGTGTGTGTGTGTGTGTGTGTGTGTGGACACGTCACTGAGCTAATTGGTATGATCCGCTTAACAAGTTAAACGAGGAGAATCGGGGGGATCAGGTGGTCCTAAGCTGCGAAAACAGACACACACAGTAACAGACACACACACAGTAACTGACTGGGTTTTTAGCTGGTTTTTAGAGGGGTTTCCCACCCAGAACATCAGGGCTTTTTTCCAGTCTGGTGGTCCTGCTGGAACCGAGCCAAAACCAGTCAAATGCGAAGAAGTTAATTTAGATTCGGTTACTCTGAGTTCAAACACGCGCCTCTGCCTGCTGAACTTTGTTCACACATTAACTTTTTACATTTAGTTCAGAAGAAGAAGAACATTAAACTGGGAAGCTAAACATGAAGCACGACTTCCCTGAACTGTGGTCGGCCCGCTGCATCAATAACCAGCTGCACATGCAGCTGCTGATCTGAGCCGCAGGGCACCAAGCTTTCCACAGCAACCTTTGCATATTGCCAATTCCCCAATTTTCCACTTGTAAGCGGCGGTCACGTCGATGAGGAAGTGTTGAATTTATCTGGAAGCTCGACTGTATCTGGTGGAGAAAACAAGCAAACATGGACGTCTCACATCAGTTTTAGAGCTGTGTGGGTAGTTTTTAACCCTCATATATCCAGCTTTGCTGTAAATCACTTCTTTACCTTTTAACTGCATGCACATCAGGCCTCTGTGTCCCTTCCATGAACTCCAACCTGCCGAATTCTCCACGTTCTTGGCTGCTCAGCCTCCCACGCCATCTCCTGGGCCCGTGTCGTGGCTGTCATGAAGTCATGATTTATTTATTTATTATTTAAACATATGTTTATTGCACATTTTGTTAATTTAAAAACGGTGAACAACATAGAACAAGAAGGTACATACAAGAAAAGAAAAAAAACGATAATAATAGCAATAATAATTATTAAAATAAAATGAATTAATAAATAACTGGAAGAAAGAAAAATAAAAGGGACGTTTTTAACCACAAAACAAAATATCATTGCTTGTGTAAGAATCATGGTGGTAGAGAGATAAATAAATGAAAAATATGTGAATAAATAAATGCGTATATCTATATAAACATGTCAGGTTGGGGTGGGGTGGTACGACTCGGATGCAAACAGGGTTTTATTACACAAAAAACAAAGTTCAAACAAAAGGCCGGATGATAAAAAAAAAAAAAAAACTAATATGTGGAATAAATACTTTAGACAAAACAAAAGACTTGACATAACATGGAAAAACACTTAACTTGGGCGTGGCGTGGCGTGGCGTGGCGTGGCGTGGCGTGGCGTGGCGTGGCGTGGCGTGGCGTGGCGTGGCGTGGCGTGAGGGATATTGATGGGTAGGATCTCACAAAAACAATGAGGAAACCTGGAAACTAAATACTGAGTGAGTGATAGGTGAGTGAGTGCAGCTGAGGGGAAAAACAGGTGAAGTGAATGAAGGTGATGGCAAAGCAACAGAAACTATGGGGGAAACATGGCTAAAATAAATACCGGACCTGGACTAGAAAACTAAGACATGCAACGGGTATTTTATTTTGTGAAAATAACAGGAAGTGCGTTAGCTCGCTGCGGCTAGCTTTAGCAGCGCCGAATTCGTGGGAACAAAATTGTAAACAGCCGGTATTTTGTCAGGTTTTCAACACGTTGGGGATCTAAACGACTACTTTCTCACCTGAAAATGTTTCAAATGTTGCTAAAGTTTACAGAGTTTAGAGCTTAAGAGAAATCAGCTTCAGGCCGGCTGATTTCAGCTCGGGCAGGAGCGAAATGCATTGTGGGTAAACGCTCTGCATACTGTCTGATCGATCAGTATGTAGTATGTAGTATGCAGTATGTAGTATGTAGTATGGAAGTATGGAAGTATGGAAGTATGCAGTATGTAGTATGAAGTATGCAGTATGTAGTATGTAGTAGGAAGTATGTAGTATGCAGTGTGTAGTATGGAAGTATGGAAGTATGGAAGTATGGAACTATGTAGTATGTAGTATGGAAGTATGTAGTATGTAGTATGGAACTATGGAACTATGTAGTATGGAAGTATGTAGTATGCAGTATGTGGTATGAAGTATGAAAGTATGTAGTATGAAGTATGGAAGTATGTAGTATGGAACTATGTAGTATGTAGTATGTAGTATGGAAGTATGCAGTATGTAGTATGGAAGTATGTAGTATGAAGTATGGAAGTATGCAGTATGTAGTATGTAGTATGAAGTATGTAGTATGGAAGTATGTAGTATGCAGTATGTAGTATGGAAGTATGTAGTATGGAAGTATGGAACTATGTAGTATTGAAGTATGTAGTATGTAGTATGTAGTATGTAGTATGAAGTATGGAAGTATGCAGTATGTAGTATGTAGTATGAAGTATGTAGTATGGAAGTATGTAGTATGCAGTATGTAGTATGGAAGTATGTAGTATGGAAGTATGGAACTATGTAGTATTGAAGTATGTAGTATGTAGTATGAAGTATGGAAGTATGCAGTATGTAGTATGAAGTATGTAGTATGGAAGTATGGAAGTATGCAGTATGTAGTATGGAAGTATGTAGTATGAAGTATGGAAGTATGCAGTATGTAGTATGGAAGTATGGAAGTATGTAGTATGCAGTATGGAAGTATGTAGTATGGAAGTATGTAGTATGCAGTATGTAGTATGGAAGTATGGAACTATGTAGTATGGAAGTATGTAGTATGCAGTATGTATTATGGAAGTATGTAGTATGAAGTATGGAAGTATGCAGTATGTAGTTTGGAAGTATGTAGTATGGAAGTATGCAGTATGTAGTATGGAAGTATGCAGTATGAAGTATGGAAGTATGTAGTATGGAAGTATGTAGTATGCAGTATGTAATATGGAAGTATGGAAGTATGTAGTATGCAGTATGCAGTATGAAGTATGGAAGTATGTAGTATGGAAGTATGGAAGTATGCAGTATGTAGTATGGAAGTATGGAAGTATGTAGTATGCAGTATGGAAGTATGTAGTATGGAAGTATGTAGTATGCAGTATGTAGTATGGAAGTATGGAACTATG